>NC_135169.1:30090351-30265351 GCF_041146795.1 Maylandia zebra
AGTTACAGGTTATCTGTTCTGCAGCCTCTAAGCAGCAGTAACATACCGATTACTTTTAGCCCACACGCTAAAGTTAAAGTAAAACAGGATGCTTCTAATAATTTCTCCCAAAAGGCGATGAATAAAAATAAAAATTCACTAGATAAGAAATGACAGGTTGTTGATCAACATTTAAAATATATGTATTTTTAAACAACTATTTAGCTTAATTTTCAGTTAAATTCACAACAAAGCACAAAGAGACAAGAAAGTTTTATAGGAACAGTGAAGGGTACAAAGTTTGATCTTAAATAATGAAATGACTTCTAGGTAAAAAGGTCTGGCTGCTGAGTCCTCCCACCATGACTGGTACATTCCAGCTTTGTGCCACAGCTCTGTTATAGTTAAAACAACCCCAAAACACCTCAATAAAACACACACCTGTGCATACACAACTATAGCTCCTCTAGCATGCTTCCTTTTTCCTCTGTCCTCCATATCAGTTTCACAACTTGTGATAAACTATAGCAAGACACGCTGAAGATAAATTTTCCCTCATAGGCAGCAGGACGAGGAGACAAGAAGGCACAAATTAGTGAAACAACAGTTGCCAAGTCATCTTCTTACAACTTGTAGTTAATGAGTCCTCCCAGGTTCAACTTTATATTGCTTGAGCTTTCCCCCTCTATTTGTAGTCAATTTCAAATGTGCTCCTTTTCTTGTTAATAACTTCCCTTCTCTGAGTAATCTTTGTTACATCAACAGACCTTAAAAAAGTCTGACCTCTAAATAAAATCAATAATAAACCATGATTCACTATGGCAACATGGAAATAAAGAACAGAGTTTTAATTTGAATCCACCTAAGCGAAGAAAATGAACATGTGTCAGTGACAATCATAGTCACTGACACATCATAGACATAGACATTAATCATAGACAAACAATATCATCATTATTAATGAAATAGAAGTTCAAAATATATCATTTATTTTTATACTTTTTGTGGTCATCATTTACCCAGCTTAAATGCATTTTTGAAGTTTTTAAATCTAATTATTCAGCTGTAATCTGACAAATTTTAGGAGATGAAAACTGAAGGTAAAAGTGTGGAGAAACAGGACAGACACAGTTTAATGCACCTGTGATATTAGTTGCCCAGACAAGAAAAGACTCCAGGGTTGATCCGCCCTCAAGTCAGATCTTTTATAACCGTTTGCTTGTTTTAACTATATTTTTTCATCAAAAATGTAATCTTAAAATTTCATTTTAAGAATATAATTATTTCTGTCATTACTAGATAAAATCCTTGAGATGGTTTAAAGGAAAACTCTGCTATAATGTTTCCCAGCCTAACCAGATCATGTTTTCTTAATAGATAGAATTAATACAATCAATAGTTTTATATTTAACAAAAAAAGAAGAAATTAAATCTCTGTATTTGAAACACTATCCATTTTAAAAACACAAAAGTAAAGCCAAAAATGTTAGCAACAATGTCTTAACTGCTTTTTTTTTTTAAATTAAGAGCCAGCCTCAACTAGATCTATATTATAACTCATACCACCCATTACAGGGATGTAAGTGATTACACCATTGTTGCCAGTGTTACAATAATTTTAATAGAAATAGTCGAGTTGAATCGCTGAAAGCAGAAATTCTGTTGGTACAGGTTGATTCACTGTACGCAACAGCTTTCAGCTACCTTAACAGCTACATCCATCACTTGTACTACTCCATCTATTGCCTCCGCAACTACTCCAGCAGCTCCTTCTACTACTTCCATTTCCACTCCTTCAATTGAAGCTTCAGCCATGCCCTCTACCACCGCTGTTACTGAAAGAGCTTCCCCCACTGCAGACAACGCTACCTCCTCAGCCGCCTCCTCTGCTGCTGACAGCACCGCCCCAACTGTTTCTTCTTCGACTGCTGTTGTCAACGCAGCTGCTCCTTCTCCATCTGCCAGTACTGCTGCCACTTCTGGTGTTTCTCCTGTCATTGATGTTGTCATCTCTTGTGTCATTTCCACTTTTACTTGCTCAGTTTCTTCTTCTTCTACTGGCACATCTGTTTCTATAGTTGGTAAAACTTCTGCAGTCCCAGTTTCTTCTTCGACTAGTTCCTCTGTTCCATCTTCTGCTTCTGCATCTTCGGCTTCTTCTTCCAGTGTCGCTGCTTCGTCTGTTATTGATGCGCTCACTTCCTCTTCATTTGTCTTCCTAAAAATTTTAAGTAGTTTTGAGAGAATATCAGCTCCCGTTTTTGCTCCAGCGACGCTCCTTTCCACTGCTGTTTCTTTTGTTGGAGTTCCTTTATTCGGTGTAGATACTGACTGTGTTTGTGCTTTTCCTCCTGCCTTTACCGCAGTTACTCCTGTACTTGTTTCTTCCTTTGACACTGTTTCTATTCTCTTCTTCCTTGCTGCTTGTTTGATTGTACTGACTCCTTTTATAGCTAGAGGTACAAGTGGAGCAAACTCCAATCCACCAAGCAAAGCTGCAATTAGTAGACCTTTACCTGCGATGCGTGCAAATTTAGCCACGTGCTGTTTATAGACTCCACTTTTAGCTCTTTCCCTGGCTTCTTCTGAAGACATAGTCTGTGATGTTTGTTTAATACGCTCTGCCTCTTTCTGTATTTCTGTCTCTATTGCTTGCAGTATCTCATTAGTGTAATATCCACCTTTGTTTTCCATCACTATATCATCAATGGTTTTGAGAAGCTGTTCCACTTGGAACTTGTTGCTCCTGTATTCATTCTTTGCCTCATTATTCCAGTATTTATTATCTATAACGTGGCATCGGCCTCCACACTTCTGAACGAGATCAGCCAGGCATTTGCTCTGACTGACGAACTCTTCAATTTTCATTTCCTCCAGCAGTTGGTCACCGTGAGTGAAAAGAATTACAGCATATCGTAAAACCTCCTCAGAGAAATGCTGGAACATGTTTTCGATGACAGACTTTTCATGATCTGTGAATTTCTCCACTTTAAGAACAACGATAAAGGCATGAGGACCAGGAGCGCACTCAACAATACATTGCAGTATGTTGGGCTTCATGTCCTCTTCTGATCTGCTTGTGTCAAAGAAGCCTGGTGTGTCAACCAAAGTTATGGATCTTCTGTTAATGAGTTTGGACTTGGCTTTGCAAAAGCTCGTCTCTGAGTCAGGGGAATGGCCCATTTTGAACGTGGATTCTCCAAATAAAGTGTTTGCAACACTGCTTTTTCCAGCTCCCGTTTTCCCGAGGAGGACAATCCTCCGTGTTGGTGGCACTACAAAAAAAAAAAAAAAAGGTTTCAGAGTATTTTTTTAGTTTTTACCATTTTGTTTATTGCATCATTTCTAATGTTGCAACTGTTATCAGCAAGTTATTTTTCAACTCTATTCCTCAGAGACAAAAATGCTTCATGCAAGCATGACAGTCTCAGTCAGTAATCATATTACACTCTGCTCACTTGCTGTAAAAGTATATTATCTATGTCTCTGTCAAGTTTATAGAGAAAATTTAAAGTTCATAGAAATTAGAACTAGAAATGTAGGACATTATGTCTTACACATTACCTACATATAATATCTTGGGATTACATTGCCACAGCCTCTTCACAATGCATAATATAGTTCCAGCTTTCCTTATACTGCACTTTACCATCCAGAGTGAATCATCATTATGGATATTTATTAAATAACCTGAGACTAGAACACAGCATAATGTTGCATAATGTGAGCCAACTGGAAGCAACAAAAAAAAGAATACATCGTTAACATAGAATAAATTAGCACAGTTGATAGAATTGCTTTTATTTTCTTGAATTATTAACACAACTTTAGTCACAACGATGCAAATAAAATTTGTATTGCAGTATCTGGAAAAAAGATATTGTGTGATGAATAAAGTAGCTGCAAATGTACATGGATGATAATAGAAACAAACTTAACTTACCATTCATGTTGGCAAGAAAGAGAAGTGCAACAGGCGGATAGATCCTCAAGTCTAAGTGTTTGATGTCCCTTACTTATCTGTGCTTGCATTTGGTTGCCTCTACCTTTACTTACAAACTTATACTGATTGACTTCCTTATTGGCTGACAGATGCTGAACTGCATTAACCTGTGAATGTGAGACGAGAGACAAAGTTTAATCAGATTAGCCTACAGATATCTTATGGTCCCACTATTGAAACTCAGTTTCACTGAAATACCTGGCACATCCCAGCCACTGCTATCCGGCTCCAATGGCTACTGGATATTTACACTATCAGTCAGTTTAGACACACCTTCTCATTTAATGTTTTTTTCTTTATTTTCATGATTATTTATATTGTGATCTCACTGAACGCATCTAAAGTATGAATGAAATATGTAATTATGTAGTAAACAAAAAAGTGTCAACAAACAAAAACTCAAAAGATGTTTTATATTTTAGATTCCTCAGAATAGCCACCCACTGCTTTGATTACTTTGATTACAGATTTCCACTGGTCTAATGTCCATTCCTTGTGTTTCTTAGCCCAAACAAATCTCTTCTGCTTGCTACTTTTCTTTAGTTGTGGTTTCTTAGCTGCTATTTGACCATAAAGGCCTGATTTGCGCTGTCTCCCCAGAACAGTTCATGTAGAGATGTGTCTGGTACTGGAATTCTGTGTGGCATTAATATGGGCTCTACTCGGAGGTGCGGTTA
Organism: Maylandia zebra; assembly: GCF_041146795.1. Lineage (NCBI taxonomy): Eukaryota > Metazoa > Chordata > Actinopteri > Cichliformes > Cichlidae > Maylandia > Maylandia zebra. Next base: position 30,095,011 of record NC_135169.1, read on the forward strand.
AAAAGTGGAGCGGAAAAAAACCCATTAAATGAGAAGGTGTGTCCAACCTTTGGCTGGTAGTGTATATATCTATTTAGATTAATTTCACCTTTAACTTATTAGTTGCATCTTCTTATACTGCACCATCAGGATCTCCTGGTGTTGGTAATGCCATTATTAAGTTTGTATTCTATATTATATATCTTGTTTCACTGCAACCTGGCGACAGCATACAACACAGATACTAGTACACTTGCAAACACACTCGTGGCCAGTTAAGTGGTGATGAGCAACTATTTGGTTCAGAAAAGACAAATTCTCTGTGAAGCAGAAGTGAAATGCCCAGAAACTACCCTATAGGTGCAACTTTTATCATATTTAGAGATCAAAGTTACGTGCCCAACTCATACCTCTAAAGTACATCGGAGCATTCAAACCCATAAACTATGATAATAAAGATACACTGATTAAAATAATTCCCGTAATCCATATCTTTAATTACACAGCATGCCTGACTAAGACTGAAAATAAAACTAAAGGTTTGTCTTACAGCCCTTTACACAGAAAGAAAAACTGTAATAATGAGATGTGTGGACATTGTTGGTTGTTCTAACAATAAAGTTCTGGAGTACAGAACAGATAAGGTAAAACAACATTGCAAACAGAGGCTGAAAGACTACTCCTGATGCACGAGGCTCATGTGGAAAGGTAATGACAGAGTACTACAATTGTCCTTGGACCCACTAGTAGGCCTCTGTGTGTCAGAATCGACACTCTGGACCATATCATGATTTACACTGACATTTCTTTTTATTCCTACATGATTTTCCCAATCATTGGGGTTGAAGAAGAAGGCTATGTCTGATCACAGTATGACAATCATGAGTATGTATAGTCTTCAATGTAAAATTCTTTTATTCCTTTAAGACTTTATGAACGTTGGACACATAAGCCAAAAGTGAAATGTGATGATAATATGACAAAGGTCAATGTGAGGTGGGGCCTGGTCTCTTATCTACTTAAGTAAACTACGATATCACGTTGGATCTATTACAAATGACATCTTGTGTAACAGGATCATACAGAGGCCAAAGGAATGATATACCTCTAATGTTGGACACCATATCTGGTAGATATGATAGATACTTTGAAGAACAAAAGAATCTATAATTCTCTGATATTGTTGAATTGAAATTTCAGGCTGTATGTATTAGTTATTTGTGTGATAGAGAGATGATAGTGAAATAGTACAGCATAGGAGTGGACTTATGTAGTACACATAAGGAACAGAGGTCACTGACTTAGACACAAGATCTGCCCCTGTAGTATAAATATAAACAGTCAGTCTGTCCATACATACATACTCTGCATCTTATCTAGGTTTGGGTGGTGGGGGCAGCAGTCCAAGCTTCTCCCCAGCCACCTCCTCTAGCTCTTCCATGAAACAGAGCCAGCTGAAAGATATATTCTGATCAGTATGCTGTGGGTCCAGGACGAAACAACCCACCTAGCGGGTGTCTCCTTCTTAGATGCTTGCACCACGTTAACTGTTTTATTTTCAGCATGGAGAAATAACATCTCCGCTTCTCACCATATTTCAGAGACAAAGCCCACACACCCTGCTTATTTCTGGTGCGTGTATCTACTTGTACTCAGAAAAAAAAGAGAAGATTAAGTGACATGGTTACATTGTTAAAACAACTCCTCCCAGAACTATATTTACTATTTAAATAAAAGTGACTTGACTTGATTTATCTGACTTACTTTGTCAAAGACTTGTCTATTTGTCCGTGGCTTATGTGCTGACATGCTGAATGTGGTTGTGTTTACATAATGGGCACACAGGTTTGGGACAGAAGAAAGGATTAAGGGGGTGGTGTCTGCGTCTTTTAATAGATGATACTGTGACTGTGATTTGAAAGAAATGAAAGAAAGAAGGAAATTTGTGTTTACAGGCTTTATAATGAAAAACCGGTATTAATTGTGTCCTTACCATATGCATGTCTTTCTAGTATACTGGGGTTTCTCATAATAATAATGGAAAGTTGGACCGTCTGTCTTTCATAAACAAACAGAGTGGAGACATCTTAAAAGCTTGTAAAAGGAGTTATTTAAAAAACATACCAATCTTTAGGAGAGACAATGTAATACATTTTATTAAAATAGCAAATACTATAAATACCAAATCACGGTATATTATAACCAGCTCCCAGGTCGATATAATATTGTTCACCCTAAGAAACTACAGAGATTCATCAATAGTTTTTTTTTATTGCTGGAAGAAAAGAAAAGAAATAAATTCAGATATATACATTTCCGTTTAATATGTACCTGTTTCATTGAATTGTAGTATGACATAATCAAGTTTAAATCAAAGCATTTACACAAGTTCACTCCTGAAGGTCTTAAAATGTGTGTTTATTTATAAGTTGCTTAAAATATTTTTTCAAATTCATAGTAATTTATTATTCTGCTTACAGCTGACAGAAATGATTAAGAAGTGAATACCAACAAATATAATGTTTTACAAATATATTGTTTTACATCTGTGTTTATTGATGTACTTTGATAGATTGTAAAAACAAAATGCATCAGCATCTATAACCAATTGTATAAAGAAAATTATTCTTGAAAAGTACCTGTACTTGCTAATATTTAACTGGAACAAAGTAGTGTAAGTGTTTAGCAAATGCTACTTTTCCTTGACTAAATACCTAAACAGTTCCTCTACTGCCACTATCTCTACTTATAACGTAATTACACAAGTCATAAGAAAACAACACTCCTTTCTCTGCTTTCTTTGCTGTCCACTCTCTGTCGTTGTCATGATCCTAACAACTATTTAACAGTGTGTTCCAGGACAGCTTTAGCAGCTTTCTGAAAGGCTTCCGATGCACTTTCTGATTGTTCAGCTGCAGCATATCCTAACCGACCTCCCTCTAACCCTTTCTGTATAGCAGCTAGTGATACTGTTGCATCTGTCTGCTCCTGCAGATTCAAAAAAGTTGATGTGACCATCTTTGCCACACCAAGAAAGGCTCCAACCAATACGCCTGTTGCTGTACCTGCAAATATAATCAGCAGCTTGTTCATCACACCCTTTTTAGCTTCAGTGGCAATCTGTTCAACCGACATGTTTGCTGATGACTGTCTAATGAGCTCTTCCTCTTTCTGTAGTTCACTTTCTATCTTTTGTAGCATCTTATTGGTGTAGCAGCTTCCATTGTTTGCCTCACTTATCTTGTCTATTGTCCTGAGTATCTCTGCTACTTGGAACCGATTGCTCCTGTAGTCATCTTCTTTGTTGTTTTTCCAGTATTTATTATCAACAACATGGCATCTGCCTCCACACTTCTCCACCAGATTGCTGAGCTCTTTGTTATGACTGATGAATTCCTCGATTCTCGTTCCCTCTGGGAGCTGGTCGCCATGAGTGAAGACAACGGCAGCGTATTTCATAGCATCTTCAGAGAAATCTTGACATATTCTTTTGATTACATCTTGCTCCTGCTGTGTAAATTTCTCCACTTTGAGGACGATGAGAAAAGCATGAGGTCCGGGAGCGCACTCTGTCATGCACCTCACTATCTCATCCCTGAGTAATTGCTCAGACATGCCTGTGTCAAAAATACTACGAGTGTCAATAAAACTGATGTTATTTCCATTTACAGACTTAATTACTAAATGGGTTGGATTCTTTCAGAAACGGGTGAATGGCATACGTTGAAGACATTCTCTCCCAGTATGGTGTTGGACAGACTGCTTTTCCCAGCCCCAGTTTTTCCAAATATCACAACCCTCTTTAAATTCAGTGCTAGAAGAAAAGAAACACTTGTGTAAATGAAGGGACGTAGAGGCCAATTTCAAAATGTCTTGTTGAGCTTGCTGCTGAATAATCCACTGGTTATGTTTTAGTTTATGTGTTTGCTTGAGTAGATGTATTTTCTCTGAAATTGCCTGCTATTACATCTGCAGTCAAAATGTTTAAATGGATATTTAGAGGATGTGTGCTCATGATATTCACCACTGATACCTGGGTTACTGGCCTTAATTTGTTAACTAGAAATAAGTGATGAGAAAATGATGGGAAATGCATTAATTGTGCATGTGTAAATCAAACTAATACTAATACCTCTACTGCTACCACTAATAATGAAAAACACAAACACTAAATCCTTCTCTTGTGCTGTTTTGTAGTAGTGTATACACCTGAGACTGTCACCTGTCTGTCTTGCACTCCCTCTCTTTTTCTTTCGCTCTGATTGTGTAATAAAAGTATGAACATGTGTTTATAAGTTACACTTGTGTTTGAATCCTGCAGCTTATCACACATTTGAGATATTGAGATATATATATATAGATATATCTCGATATCTATCGATATATATATCTCTATATCTATCTCTATATATCTATATATATATATATATCTCAAATGTGTGATAAGCTGCAGGATTCAAACACAAGTGTAACTTATAAACATAGATATATCATAATAATCTAACAATAACTATAATATTGGCCATATTATATTTACATTACCACAGTGAGATGACTTTAGTCTCATGAACAACATTAACTAGTTGTTATTTACCAACTAATCTTAAATGACTGTTCAGCACAGAAATGAAGCCCAACAATCATGTTTTACAGTCCCGTGGTCTCAGCCTCAGATACTCAACTAATCAAAGTGATGTCATGAAAAAAAATGAATGACCAAAAAAACAAAACAAAAAAACCAACATTTTTTCTCCTTCATTTCTGTCACACAGTGCTGTATGAAACGTTTCTCATGGTTAGTATCATGGTTGTTAGGCACCCTGAGCAGCACGACGAAGGCTAGACCGTTCACAAGCCTCTCACTTCTGCACTTCCCGTACTTATAGTACGCACCGTCTGTAGTACCCGTACTGCGCGTACTCCCAAGCGTGCGGTCCCTTAATTGGGATACAGCCGGAGAGAGCGGGCAAACACCCCACAGCATCACAAGATGTAACAGATCATGGACAAACAAGTCATTCACAACAGTTTAAATATTGGCAATCATTTTTATTTATTGATTTATTTTTAGCACAACCTCAGATAAACAGGAAAGGAATCCTATGAAAGCAGTCTAAAAACAGTTAAAAATTAAAAATACAGGACCATTAATTTGACAAACCTTTGAGAAATGAGTGCAGTACCTTTGGAAAAGTGTCACAAAAGCCACACTAACCTTTATCCTGCTTTCCCATCTTCTAGACTTTGATCATAGTGCAATACAGCATCTATGTAGCTATAGCTGACTGCAAAGCTGACTTCATCTGAACCCATTCATCATTAGTACAATAAGCCCTGTGCGCAGTATGTTGTCAACTTTATCCCCCCCCCCCAGAAATTAAAGAAGTAAAATGGAAAGAAAACAATGAAGTACATGCAAGTGAAAAAGTCAATTTAAACTCAATAACACTAACAAGCAAACAAAACAAACAACTGTTAAGCATAGATTAATTAGAGCAACAAAATCTTCCAATGTCCTTTGTCACAGTGGAGCACCTGGTATTTCTTTCAACATCCAAACAGTGCGAGTCATTCAGTATTTAGCAAATAAGTGTCAAACAAGTTTGATGAGCTCACAGGTTTCTACACTGCTTATTTTAGGTCTTGAAAGACATTAGTCAACATGGTAGAGGTGAAAAAGTTGGCATCACAACTTCTTCACTTCTGCATAACAGCCAGAGCTTGCTTCCTTCAGCCCAAGGCCAGGATAGAGAGGCTGAGTGAATACTGTGCACACTTTGTGAAGCAGAGTCATGGTGTCAGAGATGCTGTAAAACGACAGAGTACCTGACCTGTAATCCAGGTACACTCCAATCTGAGAGGTACGAGGACCTGACACCGCCTTGGTTACTGAGTTATGTCTGAAAGTATAACCATCTGCAGAGCACTCCAAACTCCAGGACTTGTCATTCTTCCCAAATTCTGACTCAGATAATTTCCGGCTGATGTTTTTGTAAGACGCTGCCAATGACCAGGCGCCACCACTCCAACTGACCTCCCAATAGCACCGCCCTGTTAAACCCTCTCTGCACAGCACCTGCTTCACACCTCCAAACCTGTCCAAGTGAGATAAATAATATTTCTCTTTGGAGTCACTCGTCACTCGTTTAGATTCTTGTGAAATGACAAAGCAGTTGTTGACCGAGTTGGGATCCAGTGTTAGAGGACAGTGATCTGATGGACAAGCAAACCAGGAATATCATCAGCCTTCTAGTATTTATTAAGTGATTACTTCATTTATATAATGATCTGCCTTAACAGTTTTACTTACAGCGCAATAACTCTCCCCTGGTCTTTGGCACAGGTGGCAGCACAACATCTGTAACAGACACTAACAGGGGAAAAATATATTTATATATAAAATGTAACAGACAGAGGAACTGGTACTCAGCTTATTTAATATATCCTTCAGCCACCTGTGGCAGAGATCTCAGGCCATGTGGTCTCCAGAAGGTTTTGCATGTCATCTGCCAGGTCAGACACAGTCAGTCACCGCTTCCATTGAACGTTTAGGACGAACAACAGCGCCTGTTGGCAGGTCTGGCGATTCACATGAGATTGAGAGAGACTGGAAGATCTAGAGGAAAAATGACAAGTCAGAACAGAAAAAGCATATTAACTGCATGTTACATGGAACATTCTGTCTCAATTCATTATGTTTATATCTTTCCATATACGAGGCACACAACATTCCAAAGTAGTGCAAATCAGGCAGTGGCTTTCACAAAAATTAAAGCTTGGCTGTAATGTTCCCTAGAAGACTTTTCTAATACTTGTGTCTTGCAGCTATAGATGATGATTGTGTCATACTGAAATGAAATAATAGAAGCTGTGTCCCAAAACGTTGGCTGCATCCTCTGGAGGCCGCATTTGAAGGCCGATTACGTCACAGCCAGGCGACGAAGGCTGTCCCAATTCGTCGACTCCTTCAAATGCGGCTGACAAATGCGCATGACAAAAGGGCATCCTCCCCTCCCTCCTTTTCCTCCCCATCCCCAGCTACTTCCCTCTTCCCACTCCACCACACAGGTAGGGCCTTGGGGTGCGGGTGTGTCACAAGTTGTGCAGGGGAGACATTCCCCCTGTCCCATTCTGGCCACCTGTGCCTCAATTTTATCTCACAACTTAGACATCCACATTACTTACACTCTCATAACACACACATATATATAGGGCCTTGAGGGTGGGCACGTTAACGGCGTCCAGTGGACGGTCTGTGTACTCAAACCTACCTCTGGCGCCGGTGCCCACCTCTCAATTTTAAATCCATGTAGACATTGAGGGTTCTCGGGAGGGGCCGTGCTAACACCTGCTGCTCTCTGGCAGTAGCACCATGCTCTCCCTTGTTTTAAATGCACTTTAGAACAACACGCAGCAACACTACACATGAGCGGGAGGAGGGAGGTATGGGGTCTTCATACACCCCCGTTCTCTGCTAGCCATTGGGGCGGGGGGGCTGGGAGGAGATGTTGGCTGTCCGATTGGCCTCTCTGCTGCTGCGGAGCCTGGGACGGTCTGCTTGCCTCCACCCCGGGGGGGGAAGGGTAACATCTCTTGGGTCTGGGTTCCGTTTCCCCCTCTGGGGGCGAGGGTACCTGGACCCGGGGTATAGAGTATGTTTGGGGAGTATGATTGTGTGTACATGTCCATTTATGTCAATCCTTATGTTGGGTGAGTGCTGAGTGTTTGTATATGTGTGCATGAGGGTGGGAATGCATGTTTGTGTCTGTGTGTGCCTGTTTGTCTGTGTCTAAATGTCAGGTCGGGTCTTAGACTCCACCTCTCTGGGAACTCCCAGGCCCTCCAAGGCCTATCTCCCCTCACCACACTCCCTGCCGGTGACTGATGCCCTCAGGGGTCGGTGCATTGGTGGTTCTTGGTGTCCGGGTCTGGGCACTCAGGTATGTACCAGCTCGCTCCCGGTGGCTACCTGGCGGGGCCTGGTGCCTGTTGTTCGGTCAGGCCTCCTCCGGGGTGCGGGGGGCCCTCGGGCTTCCGGGCCTGCGGCTCGGTTCACTCTGGCACAGCTGGCTGCCGGCAGAGCCGGCGGGCACGCCGGTGCAGCCCCCTCTAGCTTCTGCTCGGTGGCTACTGGGTGACGCCTCGTCTGGGGATCCTCAGCCCTTCCCATGAGGGTGGCACGGATGCCCCTCCGGTGGTCCTCCTTGGGCTCTCGCACTCTGGGGCCTGGATCTCCTCCATGCCTGCTTCATGCCCTGGGGACGGGGCTATGGCTCTCTACATCCTCTTGCAGACCATTACATGTGGAAACCATTTGAATACAAGCGCGCTGATCCACAGGTATGCACACGGGTGTTCACTGCTCGTAGACTTAAATTACACCTTTCTTGGCTGCTACTTCAAAGCACATTGTGCGCTGTCTGTCCTGCGTGCTGCACAACAACATTGAATATTTAGTATTTACTGCTGTTTACACTAAGCTAGATTAATGTGGTGTTGTGTTTAGTATGTTGCTTTGGTTTTTTTTTTTTTGGCTTGTTTTCTATTCTTCTCTCAACAGGTGATCCAGGAGATTTTTTTTTCTCCCCCCCTTTCTCACTGTCCTTCTCCCCTTCTGTTTTTCTTTTCCTTCCTCTTTCTTTCTCCCTTTCCTATCCCTCACTCATGTCTGTTAAAAAAAAAAAAAAAGAAAAAAAAAAAGACAAACGCGTCCTTCATTTCCCCGAATTTGAAGGATGGGTCGGGTGTGTCCTTCGTGGCCCACCATATCCCAGAATTCATAGCGCGGCCCAGCCAAATTTCAGCTGCGAACAATGGCGGCCACTACTAAGTTTTAAAATTACTCTTATTAATCTTTCTGGGCCACAAAATAAACTTCTAACATATTTTCAGGCGAGAAAGTAGCTCTGTAAACTTCAAATATCTGCTTGGTTTATCAAGACATCGCATATTTGCAAAAGCGTGCCGACGTTTTCGGAGACGTCTGTTACCCACCAGTTCGATAGCAAGCCGTGGGGTTCAATGGTCACTCCAGCCGGCGAGAGCAATGGACTCCCAGCTTCATCGTTTTCAGACCCCCGCTCTTTTGCTACTCAGGTTAAACATGATATAAGTCACTTGGATAACTTAAAAATGTAATTGTTTGCCTTTTATCTGTGTTTTATTTGTTCTGGAGTAAATCGGTTTGGCTGAGATCAAAGTTATTAGATTAAATAAAACTTTATTAATCCATCGGGTGGGTTCCTCCGGGATTTTCACACAGCTGAATAAACGTTGAACAGAAAACTGATTAAACAGAAGCGTGAGACTGTCGAGAATTTACGGCAGTGTCCTGTTATATTTTAGATAGCAAGGAGCAGACGGCCGAGTTTATTAAACTCCACCGAGACAGCGGTGACGCTAATCAGAAGGCTAGACCGTCCCATTTCACAGCCTCGCACTTCCGGCCTTTGAAGGACCCGGCCCACGTAGACCGCGAAGGCCGGGTCCTCCGAAGGATGCAGCCGACATTTTGGGACACAGCTACAGTGTGTTAGGTGACAATTATAAAAAGAAAGATGGGTAGGTTGAGAACACAACTTTTTACCTGAATGAAATGAATATGGTCAGCTGTGTGAGAAAGCTGCTCCAGGTCATCATCTCTTCTCCTCAGCGTGACTATCTCCTCCTTCAGCTGCATCTGCAGATCTTCTGCCTCAGCTATTGCAGTTTTCTGCCGAGTTTCAATCAACTCCTTTATTAAAGCACGTTTGTTTTGGAAGGAGGAGATCAGCTCGTCAAAGAGCTCGTCACTGGACTTCACAGCAGTCTGACAACAAATCTGTTTATATATAATGTATAAAGAAGGTTCAGTTTAAAAACATAACATATCAGAAAGTTTTCTGAATTCACTTTGCTCCTGGCAAATAAACATGAATAAAAAATAAATTCAAACAAACGTAACCAGTGTATTAAATACACCAAAATGCAGGAATACGTGTTGCAATTACAGACCGTCATGCTTATCAGCTCTCACTGCCAGATGTCAGAACCTGTACAAAAGACACTGCTGTGGTCAGAGCAGAAACATGTTTTCCAGTTTTATTTCCACACCTCGAAGTCCTTCACAGCTTGGACCAGCTCATTCAGCTCCTCTTGTCTTTCCTGGAATCTCCGCTTGACTGCACTCTGGATCTCACCAAGTTTTACCTGTAAGAAGCAACCACCAATGTGTCATTGTGAATATTTCAGTCACAGGAGTAAAATTCAACCACTCTCCAGATTTACATTGGCTTTTTGTCTCTACCTGTTTATCAGCTCTTTCTGCTGCAGCTGACACTGTTGAGTGGCGCCTGTGATCGTCCATGGTGCACAAATAGCAGATACACCTTCGATCAGTCTTACAGTAAACCTCCATCAGCTTGTTGTGCTTCGCACATATTTTTTCCTTAAGTGGCACTGTAGCAGACACCAGCTGGTGAAGCTTCAGCACAGGAAAACTGTGGTGAGGCTCAAGATGAGCAGGACAGTACGATGCCAAGCAGGTCAGGCAAGACATGCTGGCTTTGTTTCTTTTGGTCCCACAACAGAAATCACAGGCAATGTCTGTTGGTCCTGCAGGAGCAAGAGGAGAAGCTGGACGGGCCTGTTGGGTTACTGTCCTCTTCAGCTTCTCTACAACCTACAGTGATCAAATAAAAGCGGTCAAAGGTTTTGCACGACAAACAGAATCAAACTAGAACGGAAAGAGGATGAAGTCAGCAAAAGCATCCCAATTAAGTCCACAAATAGCAAATATACCTTCCATTAGCCTTTATAACTATACAAATTAAAACTATAAAAAAATCTGTTATTTATTTTAAGACAGCACTATCATTTAGAAAGCATGTGCTATGATGATAATATAATTCATTTAAGTATTTTAGGGGTAACAAGAGCAGACAATGCAAACACCCACAAGAAAATCTAATGACATGCCAAAGAAAATATAAAATTATGATTACTGGACACTTTATGAGGTGCATCTGTTCATCTGCTCGTTTCAACACAAATATCTAATTAACTAAACACATGGCAGCAACTCGCTGCGTTTAGGCATGTATACATGGTCAAGATCACCTGCTGAACTTCAAACTGAGCAGATGATCTGCAACAGCCACTTCCACAGCAAAGAACACAACTCAGGCCAGAATTCACACACGCTCACTAAAATTAGACTACTGAAGAAGATTGTCGCTGGTTCTGAAGAACACATTTCTCCTGCAACTTTGGCATGAACAATATAAGAGCATGGATCCATCCTGCTTTGCATCAGTTCCGGTTTGTGTTAGAATGCTGTAGAGGCGATATCCTCTAGCACACTTTGCCTCCCCCAGTCCAAACACAGCATCACCGAAACACCACAGTCTACCAAAGTATTGTTGCCTACCATGTCCATCCTTTTATGACCGCAGCATGTCATCTACTGATGGCTACTTCCAGCAGGCTAACACACCATCTCAAAGCTCAAATCATCTCAAACTGGTTTCTTAAACATAACAATGAGTTCACTGTACTCACTTATACTTATACCAGCTGCCCTTCCTGACTCAACCCAAAGGGATGTGTCTCAGACTAGAATCAAACCAAGCAAACCACCACACCATTAATGAAAATCTGTTTATAAATGTTGTAAATGAAAACAAACTAGAAATTGGATAATGATAATATCAGAAAGAATAATTTAGAAAAAGAAAAATATTTCTCATTAAGTATTTCTCTGAGCTCTGAATATTTTAACTTTAGTTAACTAGCTACCCCAAATAAATGGTAATTTTATTTATTTATTTTCAAAAACGGCACCGTGGATGCATCACCTCAGCCAGCATGTTGTTCCTCCCGAGGACAGGCCTTGGGCTGAAGGCCTCCCTACACTGAGGACAGCTGTACGTTCCCTTCTCCTTTTCCTGGTCCCAGCACCCCTCGATACAGCTTCTGCAGTAAGTGTGTCCACACTGGATGGTGACGGGATCTTTGAGCAGGTCCAGACATACCGAGCAGTAAAACTGATTCGGCTCCAACTCGACGCCACACTGCGGCTGCCACTTCTCTGCCATTTGGATGAAATCCACGCGAAGAACACTTCTCGTTTTCTCTGAAAAAGCGGCGAAGCATGAGGCGGGGCTTCAAAATCCGCGCGTTTCCGACTCATCATTACTGTGGGAGTTACGAACTAGCAGATGAAACCGCTGAACTGCAGATTACGGAAACAATACAAAAATGAAAATACGAGGTTCGACAGCAGACTATGTGAACTAGACGGACAAATTTGGTTGCCAAGTCATTTTGCTATTCCGGAAAAAAAAGAAGAAAAAGATTAATACCTTTTTCACTTTTACCTTACTTTTTTACCCATTAATTCCGATACACATTTTTTGCCCCAGTGGCCCTGATTCTCTTGAGTACATGTTCAACTAAAACCCTAGCTGTAATTTGAGACCCACCAATTCAAAAGTGCAATCCAATGAAAGGCACCGCAAATAGTCACGGATACTGCAATTCACCTGTGAGTAGTGATATGTCCTGTGTGTCGAAGCTTCGAAGTAGTGACGGCCCACTTAAAGCTGACGCTCTGGGGAGTGTGTCCAAAAAAAAAAAAAAATAAATAAATAAATAAATAAATAAATAAATAAATTAAAAAAAAAAAAAAAATCACACTGTTTCAGAAACATTGTGTCGAAACTTGATTCGTTTGGTCAGAGTCACGTGATCAGTGACGTCTGAAGCTTCATTTAGAACCTAACTGCTTCGGTACCTGATTCATTGGTTTATAAGTAAGTGAAACATTCGTGGGATTTGTGGAGTGTTTTGATGGTGACAGATAGCAAACCACTGATTTTTCTACCTACAGATATGGAGCCAGCGAGGAAGAGAGCAGGTTCTGTTACGTGGGAGTATTTTATTTTGAGTCGATTTTGGTCAGTCGGGTGAGTTTTCGAGCTTTGTGCTCTTGTTGTTTGCTTTTGTTTTGTGCGTGTTTATTTTATCTGAAAATGTAAAAATCTTAAAATGTCAAAAACCTGCATTTCATAATATAAATATCATTAAATAACTTCCATTTGAGTCTTTACATTTGATATTATATTAAAAATGATATTGATATTGATTAAAAATATTTTATTTTTAAAATAATCTTAAAATGTTTTTACATCTCCTCGAGGGCAGGAGGGGATAACACTACTCTGGGAACTCGGTACAGGTGTTCTAAACAAAGTTTAATGGCAGCGTTCTCACAAAACAAATAACCCAAATTCAAACAACAAATGTGGGGGAGAAAGGGACAGTTATGTTGTGCCAAAAAAACCCACCAAAAAGACAAAACCAAAACTTAACTGAGCTATTATCCTAGAAAAACAAAAACAGGGGGAAAAGACCCTAATCCTCAACTCAAAACAAGCTCAAAATTACACAGGTGGCACCAACCTACTTACCTAGTGTTTCTAACAAAAGAGGACTCTACGTGAATAAGTGTATGCGGTCCCCAAACTTACCTAGTCCACTTTACTCCCACCACAACCATGAAACAAAGGAAATACACCAGAACAGCTTTACACATGTGCCAAACAATTCAAAGCATGGAAGGAAGAGAGCCACACGTGAGTCTGTTATTAAGGTGTGCACTCCTGGTTTGTCCAATCAAAGCCTCCTTCCTCTAATTAGCTGGAGATCCCCAAATTGACACCAGCCTGCAGTCTGTGTACCTAAGGGAATGGAAAACAAAAGGAGAGAGAAAGAAAACATACAGCCTGCAGACACGTAACAATGTTATTCTGCAAAATGTGCAGCAATTTAATTTATTTATTCTCTTTAGCTGACAGTTTGTGGAACCCAGGAAGACCGTATACCTGCTTCTCTACAGTTTCTGTGGACTCCAGCCTCTTCTATTCCATGTAAGGAGATTTTCTTTAAGGCAGGAGAAATTATCTCCACGAAAAGAAACAGGTTCGGCCATCGCACACTGGCAAGGCAAGTTTATTTATATAGCACAATTCAACAACAAGGTGATTCAAAGTGCTTTACAGAGACATTAAAAAACAAAAACAATAAAAAGCATGATTTAAAATTGATAAAAAAAACAGTAGATAAGATCAGAACAGTAGATAAAAGCAGTAGTTAAAATATAAGTTTTGAAATTTAAGCTTAAAAGTGTGGATTTGGTGCTTTATTCAAATGCAGCTGAGAACAGGTGAGTCTTCAACCTGGATTTAAATAAACTGAGTGTTTCAGCTGATCTGAGGCTTTCTGGGAGTTTGTTCCAGATATAAGGAGCATAAAAGCTGAATGCAGCTTCTCCGTGTCTGGTTCTGACTCTGGGAACTGATTAAAAAAAACGGATCCAGATGACCTGAGGGATCTGGAAGGTTCATACTGGGTCAGGAGGTCACTGATGTATTTTGGTCCTAAACCATTCAGAGCTTTATAGACCAGCATCAGAACTTTAAAGTCTATCCTCTGACGGCCAGGCAGCCAGTGTAAAGACCTCAGAGCTGGACTGATGTGGTCCACTTTTTTGGTCTTAGTGAGGACTCGAGCAGCAGAGTTCTGAATGAGCTGTAGTTGTCTGACTGATTTTTTTTTTTTTAGGTAGACCTGTAAAGATGCTGTTACAGTAGTCAAGCCTACTAAAGATGAATGCATGGACTAGTTTTCCAGCAAAACTAAGACTGACATTTTTCCACTGTCTGTATTCAGACATATGTCATTAAACACTTTGGTCAGAGCGGTTTCAGTGCTGTGGTTCTGTCTAAAACCTGACTGGAAGGCATCATAGCAGTTATTCTGTTTTAAGAAGTAATTGAGCTGTTGAGAAACTGCTTTTTCAATGATCTTACTTAAAAATGGGAGATTTGAGATCGGCCTGTAGTTGTTCATTTGTGTCTTGTCAAGATTGTCCTTTTTCAGTATAGGTTTGATTACAGCAGTTTTTAGTGATTCTGGAAACACACCTGATAATAAAGAAAAGTTGACGATCTGTAACAGGTCTGACTCCAAAGTCTTTGAGACCTTTTTGAAAAAACTTGCTGTTTAGATGTCCTGCCAACAAGAGGAGGAGTTCAGTTGACCTAAGATGTCCTCCAGGTCTTTGCTGTTAATAGGGTGAAACTGTTTGATGGTGTTTAAACAGTTTTTCAGTGGACACAGTACATATCCTGGATCTGCTGTTGATGTACCAATTGCTTGTCTAATCTTTTGGATTTTGTCTGTGAAGAATTTGGCAAAGTCATTGCAGGCCATGGTTGAATGAAGTGCAGCTGCCACTGACACAGGAGGGTTTGTTAGCCTGTCAACTGTAGAAAATAAGACCCGAGCATTATGACTGTTTTTGGTGATGATGTCAGAGAAGTAGGACCTCCTTGCATTCCTCAGTTGTAAATTATTATTATTATTATAATAATTAAATTATTATTGTGAAGTTTCTCTTTATAGATGTCATAATGAACCTGGAGGTTTTTCTCCATCTGCGCTCAGCTTTCCTACACTCTGTTTTTTTTTTGTTTTTTTGTTTTTTTTCATTTTTCACCAGTGTGGAGTTTCTCCATGGAGACTTTTTCCTTCCAGCGATAACCTTCACCTTAATGGGAGCAATAGTGTCCATTACATTTAACATTTTTGCATTGAAGCTATTGACGAGCTCATTGACTGAACCTCTGGACAGGTCAGGTGTTAATGGGAAGACCTGGTTAAAAATCAAATCACTTTTATTGTCACATCACATGTGCAGGTACATTGGTACAGCACATGCGAGTGAAATTCTTGTGTGCGAGCTTCACAAGCAACAGAGTTGTGCAAAATACAATAACATAAACAGGCAAAATATACGAATGGCTAAATCTGAAACTAATAAATATATGTACAATATATAATAGTATATGCAAAAAAAAAAAAAAAGAATTTCTGTGTGTGTGTGTGTGTGTGTGTGTGTGTGTGTGTGTACATATTTTATAATATATACAGAGTTTAGACATGTGCAAAACAGTGGCATTACTTTACAGTATGTAGTGCATAATGTTGAAGTTCCAGTAGTGGAGGTGAGGTGTCTATGACGGACGTGTTCAGCAGTCTGATGGCCTGATGGAAAAAGCTGTCTCTCAGTCTGCTGGTACGGGACCGGATGCTGCAGAACCTCCTTCCTGATGGAAGCAGTCTGAACAGTTTATGGCTGGGGTGACTGGAGTCCTTGATGATCCTCCCCGCTTTCCTCAGGCAGTGCTTCCTGTAGATGTCTTGGAGGGAGG
Source organism: Maylandia zebra (assembly GCF_041146795.1). NCBI lineage: Eukaryota > Metazoa > Chordata > Actinopteri > Cichliformes > Cichlidae > Maylandia > Maylandia zebra. The sequence continues at coordinate 30,111,243 of NC_135169.1, forward strand.
GAAGCTCACCTCCAATTATCCGTTCAGAGCACCGCACTACTCGCTGGAGAGCTTTGCGGTTGTAGGCGGTGCTGTTGCCATACCAGGTGGTGATGCATCCAGTGAGGATGCTCTCAATGGCACAGTGATAGAAGGTCCTGAGGATGCGGGGGCTCATGCCGAATCTTTTCAGTCTCCTGAGAAAGAAGAGGCGCTGTTGCGCCTTCTTCACTGTTTTCTTTGTGTGTACTGACCACGTAAGATCCTCAGCCAGATGTACCCCAAGGAACCGGAAGCTGCTCACTCTCTCCACAGCAGCGCCGTTGATGGTGATGGGGGTGTGTACTTCTCTGCACCTCCGGAAGTCCACTATCAACTCCTTTGTCTTTGCGACGTTGAGGGTGAGATGGTTGTCTTGACACCAGTGGGTCAGGGCGCTGACCTCCTCCCTGTAAGCCGTCTCATCACCGTTGGTGATAAGACCCACCACTGTAGTGTCGTCCGCAAACTTCACAATGATGTTGGAGTTGTTAGTGGCTGTGCAGTCATAGTAAGTAAGTAAGTAAGTAAGTAAAATTTTATTTATATAGCACATTTCTAGATAGAAATCACAAAGTGCTTTACAAGATATAACAGATTAAAAGACAAAATACAAACAAAGTTAACAAAAAGCAATTTTAAAAAGATGTGTTTTTAGCTGTTTTTTAAAAGTAATCAATGAATCAGCGGATCGTAAGTCCTGAGGAAGGGAATTCCACAGTCTGGCGGCCACAGTAGCAAAAGCTCTAACACCCCTAGTTTTCAGTCTCGTATACTGAGTGACAAGTAGGCCCTGACTACTCGACCTCAGAGACCTACTAGGGGCATAGGGCTGTAAAAGTTCAATAATATATGGTGGTGCTTGTTGTCGAAGAGCCTTAAAAGTTAAAACCAAAATCTTAAAATGGACTCTAAATTCGACAGGAAGCCAATGTAACTGCATAAGCAACGGTGTTATATGTGAATATTTAGAAGCTTTCGTCAAAAGTCTTGCTGCAGCATTCTGAACGATCTGCAGACGCTCCAAAGAACCTTTGTTTAGACAAGTAAACAGGGAATTGCAATAGTCCAGTCGTGATGAGATAAAAGCATGAATAACAATCTCCAGTTCGGTATAGGATATTATAGAGCTCAATTTAGAAATATTTCTTAAATGATAAAAGCAAGACCGAACAAGAGATTTAACATGACTATCTAACGTAAGAGCAGGATCAAGGATAATCCCTAAGTTCCTGACATAGGTGTAGAGTGAGTACAGGAGAGGGCTCAGTACACACCCCTGTGGAGCACCAGTGTTCAGTGTGATGGGGGATGAGGTGATGCTGCCCAGTCTGACCACTTGGCGTCTGTCAGACAGGAAGCTAAGGATCCAGCTGCAGAGGGAGCTGCTCAGTCCTAGATCCTGCAGTTTCCTGTCCAGCTTTGAGGGAACGATGGTATTGAATGCTGAGCTGTAATCTACAAACAGTATTCTCACATACGTGTCTCTCTTCTCCAGGTGTGACAGGGCAGTATGTAGTGTCAGGGCTACGGCATCATCAGTGGACCTGTTGTGGCGGTATGCAAACTGTAGAGGGTCCAGTGAGTCGGGTAGTGCAGAGCGGATGAAGTCCCTGACCAGCTTCTCGAAGCATTTGCTTACGATGGGGGTCAGGGCTACAGGTCGCCAGTCGTTCAATGAGGAGATGGTGGAGGATTTGGGTACAGGGACGATGGTGGCCATTTTGAAGCAGGCTGGGACTACAGACAGAGAGAGGGAAAGGTTGAAGATGTGTGTGTGAACACTCCAGCCAGCTGAGCCGCGCATGACCTGAGGACGCGGCCGGGAATCCCGTCCGGACCAGTAGCTTTGCGTGCGTTCACCTTCCTGAAGCACTTCCGCACATCCTCCTCAGACACAGTGTGCGCACTGACGTCATCCGCGGTGCGCACACTGTCCGGTCTCGTGGTGTTCGCTGTGTCGAATCTAGCGTAGAATACGTTTAGATCCTCACACAGAGAGGCTGTGGTCTGCGGTGTGCTGGTTTTCCCTCTAAAGTCTGCGATCGTGTTTAGTCCCTGCCACATACTCCGAGGGTTGTCAAACTGTTGCTCCACCCTGTCCCTGTACTCACGTTTGGCTGCTTTGATCGTCTTCCGGAGTTGGTAATGTGCGTGTTTGTAGTCCGATGTGTTCGCGGAGGCAAAGGCGGTGCTCCGTGCCGCGCGAACATCTCCGTTAATCCAGGGTTTTTGATTTGGGAAGGATTTAGCTGTTCTGGATGGGACGACATCTTCCACGCATTTCCTGATAAATCCGCAGACTGAGTCTGTGTACTCATCAATGTCCCTAGCAGCCACGTGAAACATTTCCCAGTCCGCGTGATCAAAACAGTCCCGCAGCGTAGACTCCGATTGGTCCGTCCAACAGTGCACCGCCCTCCGGGTTGGAGCGTCCTGTTTCAGCTTCTGCCTGTAGGCGGGCAGGAGCAGGATGGAGCGGTGATCTGATTGGCCGAATGGGGCGCGGGGGAGGGCTTTGTACGCATCCCGGAAAGAGGTGTAGCAGTGGTCGAGTAGCCGGTCTCCACGAGTGTTAAAATGGATGTGTTGGTGGAGTTTGGGTGAGACTTTCTTCAGGTTTCCTTTATTAAAGTCTCCGGCTGTGATAAACGCTGCCTCTGGGTGTGCGGTTTCCTCGCTGCTGATCGCGCTGTACAGTTCCCTGAGTGCTCGGTCAGTGTCGGCTTGTGGGGGAATGTAAACAGCCGTAATAATCACTGCTGTAAATTCCCTCTGTAGCCAGAATGGCCGGCACTTAATCATCAGGTACTCCAGGTCCGGTGAGCAGAAGGATTTGACCGGGTGCACGTTCGCATAATCACACCAGCTGTTGTTGATCATGAAACACACACCACCGCCTCTGCTTTTCCCAGTAAGATCCTGTGACCTGTTCGCGCGATGCACGGAGAACCCCGGTAGTTGTATTGCGGAGTCCGGTACCTTGTCCGATAGCCAGGTTTCTGTGAGGCAGATCACGCAGCAGTCCCGCATCTCTCGCTGGAATGAGATCCGTGCCCGAAGCTCGCATAGCTTGTTCTCCAGAGACTGCACATTAGCCAGTAATAAACTGGGTAACGGTGGTCTGTTAGTGCGCCGTCTCAGTCGAACCAGAACGCCAGATCTTCTCCCTCTGCGTCCGCGTTTGCGGTCTCCAGGGCCAGAGAACAAAGGCGTCTCAGGTGAGATGAATGGGGGGTCTGCGAACGGAGGGTCCGTGTTGCAAAACTTGAACTCCGGAAAGTTATAAGAAAGACCGTCTTTTATGTCCAGTAAGGTTTGTCGGTCGTACACAAGGAGACATGTGCTAGTCGTGAAAAAATAAAGGAAAAGTAGAATTAAACACAGAAAACAGCTGTTGCTTGGGGAGCTCGCGACGAGGCTGCCATACTCGGCGCCATCTCTATGTAAAATCGCACTACTGTCTTCAGTTATACACCGTTTTGTGATCACTGCTGTTGATATATTTATGTGGGCTGAGATTTTACTTTCAAAGAAAACACAGTAATGATCAGACAGGCCCACATCAGACACAGTAACCTTTGAAATGCTCAGGCCCTTGGAGATCAGTAGGTCAAGAGTGTGTCCTCTATTATGTGTGGCCTCTGTTACATGCTGAGTCAGCCCAAAGTTGCCCAGAGTGTTACTCAGGTCTTTAGTCCCTTTGTCCTGAGGGTTGTCCACATGGATGTTAAAATCCCCAACAACAATTACACAGTCGAAATCAACACAGATCACAGACAGCAGTTCACTGAGGTCATTAAAAAAGTCTGTGCAGTATTTAGGAGGCATGTAAACATTAAGAAACACAACTTTGGATGGGGCCTTCAGCTGTAAAGCCACATATTCAAAAGACTGAAAACTTCCAGGAGATAGCTGCTTACATTGAAATGATTCATTAACCCTTTAAGACCTACCATAGAACCAAGTCCGCCAGAGCTGATATTATATTTTTACATGCTGTGGAGCCATTTTTGGGAGCATTTCAAGTTGCTATACATCAATACAACCATTATAGCCCAAATTTTAATAATATGTCTGCATTAAGTGCATAGTAATTACATAAATTGCAAAAAAGTGCAATAAACTACAAAAACATTTTAAATCATTTTTGTTTTTTTAACATATATTTCTAGTTAGAGAAATTTAAGAGGTTTATCTCTCAAAACTGTAAATACAAAAAAGTTGCACAAAATAGTTTCCTACCACAGGAAATTTATTTTGAGTGTCTTCATAGTTTTATTTTTGAAATACACCAATTTTTATATACTGCAGGAAAAACGAAAATAAATATTATAATGCCAATTTGCAAAAAAGCAGTATATGGATCAAAATAAACTATTTCCAGCACTGCAATAGAGTCCTAAGTCCTAAGCATCCCAGAAACTACACAGAAAGTCATAAAGTCAAAGATAACTTTTAAAAACACCGCACAAGGCGCACAAGTAAAAAACTAAATTTTCCGCAAAAATGACGTCACTTACGGTTTTGGGCAGGTCATGGCGGACATGCGATCGTTCACGCTTATGTCTGTTTCAATGTGCGAAGTGTTACGAACAGCTAATCGGATCGGCAAAGCGTGTTTCTGGAATATTATGTTTTTGTTCCTGCAAGCGCTTTTTATGCAATATTTGCAAAGCTATATGTGGAAGGAAATCGTGACCTAGGACAAGCTGATGGCTTAAGATGTAAATACAACTCCTCCGGTTTTATATGCAAAAAAAATTATTGCGCTAGCTTACGCGGTTCCGGTTCTACAGGGATTGAAAAATAGTTACGCAAAATGGAGCGTGCCTGCTCCGACCGGCTTTAAAGGGTTAAATAAGACAGCAACCCCTCCTCTCCTGCTCACCCTGGCCTCACTGATAAAACTGTAGTTAGGAGGGGTCGTCTCGATGAGAACAGCTCTACTGTTACTTTGGTCCAACCAAGTTTCAGTTAAAAACATAAAATCAAGGCTGTGCTCAGTGATTAAATTAAAATGTTTTCCCAGCTAAAGATCTAACGTTTAATGAAGCCAACTTGAGTGTTTTAGAGGTATTATTTGCCCCCTCGTGTTTGGGAGCAGTCTGTGGCACACAAGGTATGTTTACTATATTTAAAGGTCTTTTAGAGTGCCGCTCTCTGTGTTTTGACCAGGCCACATGTCTCCTTCTGTTACCTAAAAGTACAGAAATGTTAAAACCTTCTAGTAAACCGGGTCCCAGCTTCTCCTGGGAAAAGTCACCACTGCCATAATCCTCGCAGCCCGGACCCTTCACACATCAGACTGCAGAGACAGAGCATGAAGGTGGTAAGGAGGAACTAAGGGGGGCTTCGATTGCTCTGTTGAGGGCGGGGCTCGATGGCGAACCTTTGGTTGCTCTGGTGGGGGGCTTATGGGGGACAAAAAGGGATTGGGCCGGGGGGTAGATCTGAGCCCAGCATTGACCCGCTCCATCATCTCCTCAGTGAATTTCAGGTGTGGCGAGGAGGGAGAAAGGGAGGGGGAGGATGGTGATGGCCTGTCAGGGGTTTGGGGGACTGGAGAAGGTCGTGGTCCCTGGTCCTGGTCGTTGGTGTTGTTGAGAGAGTTGGAGACAAATGGGGACCCCTCTTCTTGCCTCTGATGTCTCTCCTTTCTGAGGCTCTTCCCAGGTGGGGGCAGATGGAGCTCCTCCTCAAGGTTTCTGCTGGGCTTTGTCTGTTCTTGGAGTACTGTTTGTTCCTCTTTATGAGATAACTCCTCGTTTATCTCAGCCTTGGCACCAAGCACAGATGGATGATGTATGGAATAAAACAAGTTGGAGGTGAAAAGTTTCACCCCTGACTTGTTAAAATTGAATCCATTTGCTTTAAACGGATGCCTGCGTTCCCAAAAAATATTAAAATTGTTGATAAAATGCACTGAGTGGTCAGTACATGCTGATATAAGCCATTTATTCAGTGTAAACAACCTGCTGAATCTCTCGTCTCCTCCTCTGACCGGCGGTACAGGTCCACTGATGAATACAGCTGCATTCAGAGAGTTTACAGTATTTAATAATCTTTCCCATCTTCTAGACTTTGGTCATAGTGCAATACAGCATCTCTGTACCTATAGCTGACTGCAAAGCTGACTTCATCTGAACCCATTCATCATTAGTACAATAAGCCCTATGTGCAGTATGTTGTCAACTTTATTTCCTTATGAAATCCCTCCCAAGCATTAAAGTAGTAAAATGGAACAACGACAATAAGGTACATGCAGTTGAAAAAGTGAATATAAACTCAATATTTTAAAAGAACAAACAAACAAAAAAAACTGTTAAGCATAGATTAATTAGAGCAACAAAATCTTACAATTCCAATGTCCTTTGTCACAGTGGGGCACCTGGTACGTCTATCCACATCCAAACAGTGCGAGTCATTCAGCATTTAGCAAATAAGTGTCAAACAAATTCAATGAGCTCACAGGTTTCTACACTGCTTATTTTAGGTCTTGAAAGACATTAATCAACATGGTAGAGGTGAAAAAGTTGGCATCACAACTTCTTCACTTCTGCATAACAGCCAGAGCTTCCTTCCTTCAGCCCAAGGCCAGGATAGAGAGGCTGAGTGAATACTGTGCACACTTTGTGAAGCAGAGTCATGGTGTCAGAGATGCTGTAAAACGACAGAGTACCTGATCTGTAATCCAGGTACACGCCAATCTGAGAGGTACGAGGACCTGACACCGCCTTGGCTACTGAGTTATGTCTGAAAGTGTAACCGTCTGTAGAGCACTCCAAACTCCAGGACTTGTCATTCTTCCCAAATTCTGAGTCGAAGATGAATGAAAATGCTCATAGTAGCCACTCGTCACTCGTTGAGAATTTTGTAAAAGGTCCAAGTATTTGTTGACTGAGTTGGGATCCACTGTTAGAGGACAGTGATCTGATGGACAAGCAAACCAAGAATATCATCAGCCTTCTAGTATTTAGTAAGTGATTACTGCTTTGATATACTGATATACTTACAGCACAAAAACTCTTCTCTGGTCTTTGGCACAGGTGGCAGCACAACTTTTATACCAAAAACTGATAGGAACAAAATAAATGAATAATACTGGATTAAGTGGAATCAAGTGGATGGATATTTCTCTCAGGTACCTGTTGCAGAGATCTTGGGCCATGTGGTCTCCAGAAGCTTCTTCATGTCATCTCTCAGCTGAGTCAGACATTCGGTCATGGTTTCCACCGAATGTTTAGGACGAATAACAGCGCCTGTTGGCAAGTCTGGAGATTCACATGAGATGGAGAGAGACTGGAAGAGCTGGAAAAACAAACAAACAAAAAGAAGAACAAAAGTTAGGTTTAAATTTAATGTTTGAACATATATTTAAAAAAATAAATAAAATAAAATGTTATGTTATATGTAACTATAAGGAAAAAGAAAAAAAATCCCAGTAGGATGTGTGCAAAGTTTCAGCTCCCTGCTTTTCTCAAAGAAGTATTTCTACAATAGATCTAGTTTTTCAAGACTTGTTCCAATATGGCTCCATCAGTATCGGCCGCTTGCCCCTCCCTTTCTTCCCTCCCCATCCTCAGCTGCCTCCCTATTCCCGCTCTACTACACCCACCCACACACGCAGGGCTTGGGGTGCAGGTATGTCATGTTGAGGCCAGTAGTAAAACATATGTTATTTTATGACCAGTAGTCAATGTAGTTGAATTATGATAACAGCTGTAGGACACATATTATCCTTTAGTTTAGAAGGTGTGCTGTGTATGTAGTTTAGTCCTTATTATACTCTTGAGTAAAAGAACATAATCATTTTGTAGTTCATTAGATAAAGTGTCCATCACTCTGTATCCTTGATCGGCTGTGAATGTCTTACACTGTTTTCTTGACATGTTTTATTGTTGAATCATAAAAGAAGGTTGCAAGCAGGAGACTTGGTGTCTAGGGAGAAGAGATAAACCACATTCCATACCCCCACCTTACAGAAGAGCAGAAAGACAGGGAGCCGAGGTCATAACTTAGGCGCCGTAAGAGAGAAAGAATGTGAATGTTTAGGCTTTTACGACTAGGTGGGGGCCACTAGAGACTATGAGAGGCTGTGTAACCCGTCACCATTTTGAGACTCGCTGTGACCCTCTGCAGGCAGGTCTCCCCATCATGATGGTTCTAATGCTCATAAGTATTGAATTGTATGGAAATAAATGATTGTTGATTGAGCATTTATACACAGAGTACTGTCCTTCCTTCAGCCCAAAGATTAAAAGAATTGGGAGATTTCAACAGTCACCAGGGTGCAGGGGAGGCACTCCCCCTCTGTCCCCTTTTGGCCGCCTGTGCCTCAATTTTATTCTGCAACCTAGACATCCACATTACTCACACTCTCACATAACACATACAGTGGGGCAAAAAAGTATTTAGTCAGCCACCGATTGTGCAAGTTCCCCCACTTAAAATGATGACAGAGGTCAGTAATTTGCACCAGAGGTACACTTCAACTGTGAGAGACAGAATGTGAAAAAAAAATCCATGAATCCACATGGTAGGATTTGTAAAGAATTTATTCGTAAATTAGGGTGGAAAATAAGTATTTGGTCAATAACAAAAATACCACTCAATACTTTGTAACATAACCTTTGTTGGCAATAACAGAGGTCAAACGTTTACTATAGGTCTTTACCAGGTTTGCACACACAGTAGCTGGTATTTTGGCCCATTCCTCCATGCAGATCTTCTCGAGAGCAGTGATGTTTTGGGGCTGTCGCCGAGCAAAACGGACTTTCAACTCCCGCCACAGATTTTCTATGGGGTTGAGGTCTGGAGACTGGCTAGGCCACTCCAGGACTTTCAAATGCTTCTTACGGAGCCACTCCTTTGTTGCCCGGGCGGTGTGTTTTGGATCATTGTCATGTTGGAAGACCCAGCCTCGTTTCATCTTCAAAGTTCTCACTGATGGAAGGAGGTTTTGGCTCAAAATCTCACGATACATGGCCCCATTCATTCTGTCCTTAACACGGATCAGTCGTCCACCCCCATGCTTCACAGTAGGTATGGTGTTCTTGGGATGCAACTCAGTATTCTTCGTCCTCCAAACACGACGAGTTGAGTTTATACCAAAAAGTTCTACTTTGGTTTCATCTGACCACATGACATTCTCCCAATCCTCTGCTGTATCATCCATGTGCTCTCTGGCAAACTTCAGACGGGCCTGGACATGCACTGGCTTCAGCAGCGGAACACGTCTGGCACTGCGGGATTTGATTCCCTGCCGTTGTAGTGTGTTACTGATGGTGACCTTTGTTACTTTGGTCCCAGCTCTCTGCAGGTCATTCACCAGGTCCCCCCGTGTGGTTCTGGGATCTTTGCTCACCGTTCTCATGATCATTTTGACCCCACGGGATGAGATCTTGCGTGGAGCCCCAGATGGTGGGAGATTATCAGTGGTCTTGTATGTCTTCCATTTTCTGATGATTGCTCCCACAGTTGATTTTTTCACACCAAGCTGCTTGCCTATTGTAGATTCACTCTTCCCAGTCTGGTGCAGGTCTACAATACTTTTCCTGGTGTCCTTCGAAAGCTCTTTGGTCTTGGCCATGGCGGCGTTTGGAGTCTGACTGTTTGAGGCTGTGGACAGGTGTCTTTTATACAGATGATGAGTTCAAACAGGTGCCATTCATACAGGTAACGAGTGGGGGACAGAAAAGCGTCTTACAGAAGACGTTACAGGTCTGTGAGAGCCAGAGATTTTCCATGTTTGAGGTGACCAAATACTTATTTTCCACCCTAATTTACGAATAAATTCTTTACAAATCCTACCATGTGGATTCATGTTTTTTTTTTTTTCACATTCTGTCTCTCACAGTTGAAGTGTACCTCTGGTGCAAATTACTGACCTCTGTCATCATTTTAAGTGGGGGAACTTGCACAATCGGTGGCTGACTAAATACTTTTTTGCCCCACTGTACATATAGGGCCTTGGGGGTGGGCATGTTTTACAGCATCCAGAGGATGGTCGGTGTATTCCAACCCACCTCTGGCGCTGGTGCCCTACCCTCAATTTTAAATGCATATAGACACTAAGGGTTTTCGGGAGGAGCCATGCTGCTCTCTGAGAGGAAGCAAGTACCATGCTCTCCTGTGTTTTAAATGCACTTTAGAACAGCACACAGCAACACTACATATGAGCGGGCGTAGGGAGGTTTGGGGTCTTCACTCACCCCGGTTCTGTTAGCCGTCTTTGCTGGGGGGCTGGGAGGAGGTGCTGGCCGTCAGATTGGGGTCTGGGATGCGGGGCCTCCCTGCTACTGCAGATAAGGAGGTGGTCCGCTTGCCTCCACCCCAGAGGTTACATCGGTTACATTTCCTGGGTCTAGGTGCGGCTTGCCCCTCTGGGGGCGGGGGTACCTGGACCTGGGATATAGAGTATGTTTGGGGAGTGTGACTGTCTGTGCAGTGTCTATTTGTGTCTGTCTACACGTTGGGTGAGTGCCGAGTATTTGGTTGTGTATATGGGGGTGGGAATGCACGTTTGTGTCCGCGTGCGCCTGTTTGTCTGTGTCTAGATGTCAGGTTGGGTCTTAGACTCGACCTCTCTGGGTACATCTCAGGCCCTCCAAAGTACGGAGGCCTATCTCCCCTCACCACACTCCCTGCCGGTGGCTGATGCCCTCAGACGTTGGTGTGTTGGTGGTTCTTGTCGACTGGGGCTGGGCGCTCATATATGTACCGGCTCACTCCTGGTGGCCGATTGGCGGGGCCTGGCGCCTGTGGTCCGGCTGGGCCCCTTCCGGGGGGTGGGGTGCCCTCAGGCCTCTGGGCCTGAAGCTCGGTCCTCTCTGGCACAGCTGGCCACTGCAACCCCCTCTGGCCTCTGCTCCATAGCTGCGGGGTGACCTCTCGTTTGGGGCTCTACTCAGCTCTTCCCAGGAGGGTGGCACGGTTCCCCCCCTTTGGTGGTCCTCCTCGGGTCCTCATACTCTGGGGCCTCTGGATATCTGGGGCCTGGATCTCCTCCATACCTACTTCATGCCCTGGGGGACGGGGCTATGGCTCCCCACACTCCCTAGCAGATCGTTACATGGAGAAACCTTTGGAATACAAGCATGCTAATCCACACAGGTGTACACACGGGTGTTCACAGACGCGGACTACACCTTTCTTGACTGCTGCCTCAAAGCACATTGTGCACTGTCAGTCTTGTGTGCTGCACAATATCGTTTAATATTTAGAATCTACTGTTATCTACTGCTAGCTAGTTTATTGTGATGGTGCTGTATTTATTATGTTGCTCTTGTTTTTTTGTTTTTTGTTTTTTTTCTCCATACAGGTGATCCAGGTGTTTTGTTTGTTTTTCTTTCTTTCTTCCCCCCTTTCTCACCGTCTCTTCTCCCCTCTGGTTTTCTTTCTCTCCCTCTCTTTCTTTCATTCTTTCTCCCTGTCCTATCCCCCAGTCATGTCTGTCTCGTTTGTAGCAACCAAAAATAAAATAAATACATAATTATAATAAAGGTCAATCAAATGGACCAATATGGCAAGGCCATGATGATCCACTTGGTAAAATAAATCCGCTTGGCATCTTTCTTGGTCTTAAGACAACAATTCTAATGGCTAAAGATCCAAACGGGACAAAAAAAAAAAGTATCGGCTCTCAGGCTACGTCTACATGTACCCGGGTATTTTTGAAAACGCAGATTTTTCTATGCTTTGCACCTTTCGTCCACACGTAAATGGCATTTTCGGTCACTGAATGGTAAATGGTAAATGGCCTGCATTTGTATCGCGCTTTACTCAGTCCCTAAGGACCCCAAAGCGCTTTACACTACATTCAGTCATTCACCCATTCACACACACATTCACACACTGGCAATGGCAAGCTATATTGTAGCCACAGCTGCCCTGGGGCGCACTGACAGAGGCTGAGTTTTTTTTTAAAAACTCCTGCCAGGGTGGAGATTATCGAAAACTCAGTTTTTGCGTTTACATGTGGACGAGGAAAACGGAGAAAATGCACCGCCAAAGGTGTGTGCCACGCTTTTGTTTCTGTGAAATGAATTTCTACAATGGCGAACTTTAACAGTAAATGTATTTTGTCTATTTTAATCACTGCAGTGTTTAAATGCTTACATATACACACAGTTCCTGTCCCTCCACACAGGACTCAGTTCTGCTTCTATGTGCCATCTTTTTTTACTCTTTCCCACAGAGGCTTCTAGACTTCTGATTGGCCAACATTTCTACATGGCTAGGAATATATCGCCACCTGTTGCTTTGGCATGTTCCTAGCAGCTTTTCCTTCGTATTTGGCGTTTACATGTTGATGGGATTTAAAAAAAAAAAAAAAAACGAAAACTGAAAATTTCTGTTGTCAAAAATACCCGTGGACGTAGGCCTCAGGGGGCGTAGCTCAAGTTAACAGAACGGTGGATACATGACGTTCCTATAAAGGACAGTAGAGTCAAACCAGTGTGGTAATCAGATGGTGCACCATATACAAAATTTATATCCTCCCTCTCATTTTTTCAATGTAAATGCTCATATTCATTGATGAACATTTGCTGCACAGCAACACATTTTAAATCAAATTTATGCATCCTCATAAACTCCCCAGCAAGAAGTTACAATGTTGGCTCAAACTGCATGTTTCACATTAGGTTTCTCTTTCACTCTGACTTTTCTTTGCTCGGGTGGGAAGCTTTGATGGCCTTACATGAAATGAGCGCTACAAAACGTAGCAATTAACAAAATAGTGCAGTGTTTATGTCTTCATGAGGTAATGTTTAAACAGGTTTTCCTCTACAACCATTTGAGCTTTTACAGCTCCAGATGTGACTTTTTGGTTATAAAACACTGAATTAAATATAGAGTCTAAATGGTGACAGAATTTTAGAAAGAAACATGAGTTGGCCTACAACACAAAAGACACATTTCCTACCTGAATGAAATGAATGTGATCTTCTGTATGAGAAAGCTGTTCCAGGTCAGCGTCTCTTTTCTTCAGCCTGACGATTTCCTCCTCCAGCTGCAGCTGCAGAGCCTCTGCCCGAACAACTGCAAGTTTCTCTCGAGCCTCAATCAGCTGCTTTATTAAAGTACGTTGCTTTTGTATGGAGGAGATCAGCTCATCAAAGAGCTTGTCTTTGGACTTCATTGCAGTCTGAAAACAAATCTGTTTTATACAAAGAAGGTTTAGATTAGGAAAAAAATACTTTTTGGAGGCGAATTTAGAAAACTGCGGCAAAATTCATAAACCAATATAAAGAAAATAAAATGTAGCCACTGCATTTAGTAAATATGTAATAGTTAGTGTCTCATTGATGGATTTTAATTTCTGATTTTTACTCCAAGTGTTTTCTGGAGAGCTTTATTTTTACTCATGTTGTCCTCATTAGCTCCTTTAAGTGACCAATTAGGTTTGTTGTTAAAAATGTGTTTGTCGTGGTTCATCTGCAGTTTACTTTGCATCTTGACTCACTGTGAAAAGTTTCCATGTAAACAATATCTCAAAGTGTACATGTGCCTGTTGCACACAGATGAAATGGGCCACAGTCAGCCAATTCCATTTGCTGACTGAGTCTCTCGTATTAGGTACATTGAAAATACAGGATTAAAGCCTGTTAATGCTCTTAATAGGAAAAAAAACCAACAAAAAACTGTATAACTCATATGAATCATCTCTGTATGATTGTAGGGTCTTCATGTTACGGTATAAAGCACATTAAGGAGGCAGTTATTCTTATAATAGCTGTATTAATCTGAAAGCAGTAGTTGGATTTTAACCAAGTAATTTATGAGTTTACACTACCACAAAGCACAACATGTACTAGACAGCACTGTGGTCAGTAGAGATATTTGGTTTCTAGTCTTATTTCCACACCTTGAAGTCCTTCACAGCTTGGACCAGCTCATTCAGCTCTTTTTGTCTCTCCTGGGATTTCCGCTTAAATGCACAGTGACTCAGAAAAAGCCGTCCCTGCAAGAAGAAACCGCAGGATCAGAGAAAAATTAAAACACTCCAGATTCATTTTGTTTTTTTTATTGATCTTTACCTGCTCAGCAGCTCTTTCTGCTGCAGCTGACACTGTTGAGTGGCGCCAGTGATCGTCCATGGTGCACAAATAGCAGATACATCTTTGATCAGTCTTACAGTAAACCTCCATCAGCTTGTTGTGCTTTGTGCACATTTTTTCCTTAAGTGGCACTGTAGCAGACACCAGCTGGTGAAGCTTCAGCACAGGAAAACTGTGGTGAGGCTCAAGATGAGCAGGACAGTACGATGCCAAGCAGGTCAGGCAAGACATGGTGGCTTTGTTTCTTTTGGTCCCACAACAGAAATCACAGGCAATGTCTGTTGGTCCTGCAGGAGCAAGAGAAGAAGCTGGACGGGCCTGTTGGGTTACTGTCCTCTTCAGCTTCTCTACAACCTACAGTGATCAAATAAAAGCGGTCAAAGGTTTTGCACGACAAACAGAATCAAAATAGAACGGAAAGAGGATGAAGTCAGCAAAAGCATCCCAATTGTGTATTTTCTTTAAACTGTAGAAAATGCAATAAAAACAACAGTGGGCTTGGTAATCACCTACAAGAAATTCTAATGTCATGCCAAAATAAATAAGAAATTATACTCCTGGGACTCTGTAATTTAAATACAATTAAATGTGGCATGGTTATTCGTGCCAGACGTGCTGGTGTCAGTCTTTCCGAAAATGCTAATCTACTGGGACTGATACCTACACACGATGTCAGGTTACTGGTGTAGGTGTAGTGGTGTTGGGGATACTTTCATGACACACCACGTGTCCTTTGGTAACAAATGAGCTTATCTGAGTATTGCTGCTGATCATGGCACAAAGCTAAACATCACCTTAAACTGCAGCAGACAAATCTGCAGCAACTGTGTCACGTCACTTTGAACCAAAACACTGAGGAATGTTTCCAGCACCTTGCTGAATCTGTGCCACGAAGAATTACAACAGTTTTGAAGAAAGAAGCTGGTCAAACACGGCACTGGCCACGTGACCGGTAGATGTAAATGTGTATTTAATCAACAGAAAAGCCCGAAGAAACACATTTTGTCAATTAAATCACACAAAAATAGCATCAACAATGAAAAAACAAAACAAAACAACAACAAAAAAACAAAAACAAAAAAAACCCCAACAACAACAACTCATATTTCAAATTCAGTTGCTACTTTTAAAAAACAACAAAACAAAAAACAGCACGGTGGATGCATCACCTCAGCCAGCATGGTGTTCCTCCTGAGGACAGGGCTTGGGCTGAAGGCCTCCCTACACTGAGGACAGCTGTACGTTCCCTTCTCTTTTTCCTGGTTCCAGCATCCCTCGATACAGCTTCTGCAGTAAGTGTGTCCACACTGGATGGTGACGGGATCTTTGAGTAGGTCCAGACATCAGGGCCGGATCTAGAAAATATCGATATTTTAGTAATTTAGGGTAAATTTGTAGGTTATCATTAACAGGAACAGAGTGCAAATAAACTATATCATTTGGATTGTCTACATTGGAAGGAACTACTTATTCTTCCGCCTGTCATAGTCATGTGCGAAGTACGTCTGTATAAATGTGTCCAGCCCCTTGTTGTGCACACTCACAACAATGGCTGAGCGTAAATCGAGTCATGTGCACACGTATTTTACTTCCACAAACGGTTGAGACATAGTTCGCAATACATGTGGCAAGAAAGTGAGGTGTTGTGGCAACACTACTAACCTCATCAAGCACTTCAGAGTAAATCATATCACAGAATATGACAAGCTTATGTTGAGCCGAACTGAAGAGGAGGAGTAGACAGAGACAGGTGCTGCTAGGGCGAGACAGACGTCTCTCACAGAGTCCTTTAGTGCTGCAGGCAGGCAAGGTGTTCAAATAGCGCACAACTTCAGTTTTCTTATTTCTATATGATAACTGTGCTTTAATAAGCGATAAGAACAAGTAATCCAATGTCCTGTAATCATTATGACACTATAATTTGAGATACAATAACTGAAATACGTTTTTGTACAAAGTATCGGTATCGGATCAGTATCGTCGATACCACCCTGAATTTTACTTGGTATCGGATCGGAAAGGAAATCAGGGGTATCGCACATCACTACTTGCCACCCCAAGTGCCACCCCAGTTTTGCATATGACAGTGTTGTTTATTAAAATAAGATAGTTTGAGCGTAGATACAGTCAATACTGAATATAAATGCTAAAACTGAATATATTGCATAGTGTCCCCCCCCCATTAAAAAAAATGGTTCAGCCCATAGCAGGACCCAAGCAATGCTTATGATTGTGCCAGAGCACATTTTGAACAACACCATGGGAATTTCGCTTTTTACACAGGTGGTTGGATGTTACACTCTGGACATGGAAGGAAGGTGAGTGTTATTAATCCTCTGTGGTCCACAGACACGCTGCACCTCCAAATCACATGACTGATGTAAGCTGACATAGCAACAAGCTGCAGCCACGCTGACTCTATTTCAGCCCACATTGAAAGTTCGGACTTCAAAGTTTTTACATTTTAATTACAGGCCAGTAAATCCAGAGTTATGATAATATATATATAAGCCACGCTTTTTTCTAAATACTGTCATCACGTTTGTGTGTGTGTGTGTTTTTTAAGCGTTTTGTAAGGACAGCGCAAAAACAGTAAAGAAAGAAAAAAAGCCACCTCTTTCTTATTGGTGGAAAAATGTACCATGTTGACCAATTAAAAAAAATAAGTCAACACGTGGGATTTGGTTGTTTAGGAAGAGGGGAGAGTTTGGGGAGTGACGGTAACGGCAGCAAAACAGAGCGAGCGAGCGAGAGAGAGAGAGTTTTTAGATGTGGGAGATTTGTGAAGTTTAGTGTGGAGTGTTTACTTAGTGTGTTGTGTTGTGTTGTGTAGTTGTTCTGTTGTGTAGTCGTTGTTTTGTTTTGTGTGTCAGTGAGAGCACTGATGAATGTCACAAAGGCACATTTGCACCGTAAACACTGAGTAGAAAACCAGCGTAGTGATACACCTCCTGTTGTCAGGCCTGCAGGTTTATCCCTGTGCTGCTCTGTCTTTTGGTGGAAAACCATTTTTTTTACTGGCACATATAATTTGTGGGGCATCTTAATGCGACACCTGATTGTTCTCTCATTTTAGTTTTAGTAATATTTTTAAATTCTTATACAAAATGAAAAAAAACAGCAGGTGTATTGGCTGCATTTTTAGATAAATAATTGTATATGTTTACAAAATGTACAATTTATATTTGCACATTAAGTTATAAAAATTTACTCAACGTGTCTGTTTTTTTTTACAGTAAAAAAATACAACTAGGATTTTAAGTTCTTTGTGTGATTTCAGATCAGTAGTACTAATGCAGTATGTCAGTGAAAAAACAACTAAATTCAGTTGAGATGAAAAGAATGACACCAAACAAGGCAAGGGGGAAAAAATAAAATGAAACAATCTGATGGTGAAATACAAACGTAAACTCAAAAGGAGTCAGAAATGGCCAGTTGTATTTCAGACCTCAGTGGGTTAATCCAACAAATCATGAAAAATTAGGTTTAAATTTTTGTTCATGACCGTGCAGATTTCTGACATTTTGTGTAATTTAAGCTGTAACAATGTGATTGTTTTCTAACAAAAAACAGTGAAACTTAAGTTAGACTTGTGTTTGTAAACAAACGACCCCATGTTATGTAGTTTTCTGGATTTTATACTTATTGGGCTACATATTTATTTATCATACAGGTTATACCGTACATAGCATCAAAACTCACTTTATGTAACTAAAGTGTTTAATTATGTGGGCTACAGACAATAATTAAGTTGTAGACTATATTTATATGAAAAACGTGTATACTTACTGCATTTGAATCATTTTAACCATATGTAACCACCTGCACATGTGTTTGGGGGGAAAAAAAGGGCTTCGATTTTGCCACCCCATTTGATTTCTTTGCCACCCTCATGCCACCCTGTTGTGTGGTGTTAGTTCAGCAGGCATTACACACACATGCAGGTAGGAACAGAGGGTTACCGGAGATAACTCCTTTCTTTATTTTTATTTTTCTTCTTCAAAACCACAACCAGAACAACATACTCACTAGCGCCCTCTAGCGCTTCTGGTAAATGCATCTACAGAACAAATGCAATAGTATGTGTGGACACAACATCTCCCCCTTTGAACAAGGATTTCTTATGTGAACCTGACTTCATCATTCTGATGTATGTCACCTAATACACGTTTAACATATTTCACATTACTCAGTAACATTCACTTTCCCATGACAAAGTCTTGGGTCCAGCAAGGTGGGTTCCTCATCCTGATGAGCCTAAGCCTACTATCAGAGTTAGATGCTAGATCAGTTCCTGGTTTATGACAGTCCATTGTTGTGTCAGAATCAGTACCTGTGTTCAGCTCTGACAGAGCCGATAAGTGTGAGGCGTTCCAGGTCCGTCCATCATCCAGCAAATAAGTGTTTGGTCCTTTCCTTGTCATGACAGTCCTTGGTTTGGAAAACTTTAACTCGCCTTTCTTTACCTTCCACGGCTTCCTAACCCGTACCTTGTCACCAGGCTGAACGTTGGATGGTTTGGCGTGTCTGCGAGCATCAGTGTATTCTTTCATTTTTATTTGCTTATTCTTAACTCTTTCGCACATGGTATGCCTCTCTGTCTGAGGAACAGGCATATCCATTACCTGTAACTTTGTTCTCATTCGTCGTCCATGGAGCAGTTCTGAAGGGGAAACTCCAGTTGTTGAATGAGGGGTTGCTCTGTAGTCCATCAGGTAAGTTCTCAGGAATGATTTCCAGGGTTGTCCTTGAATCGAGGCAGTCTGTAGGCAGTCTTTAACGCATCTATTGAATCTCTCAACTTCCCCATTAGCTCTTGGGTAATACACGGAGGATCTCAGGTGTTGGATTCCCCTGCTTTTAAGGAAGTCAGCGAACTCAGCAGAGAGAAATTGAGAGCCATTGTCACTTATCAGTGTCTTTGGATTCCCTTCACGAGAGAAAACTACAGAAAGGAACTGAATGATAGTAGCTGCATCAGCTCGGGAAGCAAAAGCTACTTCAGGCCACTTACTAAAGTATCTACAGCAAATCTACAGTCAGAAGGGGCTATTTCAAAAGGGCCTATGATGTCCACAGACACCTTTTCCCAAGCAGCAGCTGGTAAAGGAATGGGTTGGAGTTGAGCATCATGGGTGACAGTGGACTTGTCATTCTGTCTGCACGTTGCACAGTTCTTTATCAGTGTCTCTATGTGACAATCCATTTTGGGCCACCAGTACAATTCCCTCAGGCGTTGTTTGGTACGTACAATGCCTTGATGAGTTTCATGAGCTATATCAGTGAGTTTTTTCTGCAACGACTCAGGCACTAGCAATCGATGTGTACCTCTGACAATGCACTCGTTCAAGACCGCGAGTTCATGGCGGATTGGGAAGTACGGCTGTAAGTCAGGTTCCAGTGACGTCTTCCTTGCAGGCCAGCCTTTCTGTATCTGCACACGGAGCTTTGTGAACACTGGACAGGCTTTGCACTCTGACTGGAAGTCATCCTCAGACACAGCACTCAGATCAGTGAGGATGGCTGCAACTGACTCCACATCCTCTGCACATGCCATGTCTGTCTCGGAAAGTGGGAGCCTAGAAAGACAATCAGCAACATGTTTCAATGACCCAGTTCTATATTCCACTTCATAGTCAAACTCCAACAGACGAGCTGACCATCTGGCTATGCGTAGACCAGCTCTGTTATTGCCCTTAGTAGTCAGTAGTGTTGTAAGTGCTTGGTGATCTGTTCGTAGGAGGAATTTTCTGCCCCAGAGCCATGTGCGCCATTTTTCAGCAGCCCAGCCGCAAGCTAGAGCTTCCTTCTCAACGATTGAGTATTTCCTCTCTGCATCAGACAAGCTGCGAGATGCAAATGCAACAGTATGTTCTGCATCATTACCGTCAAGTTGAGTCAAAACAGCACCTACACCGTAGTCTGAGGCATCTGTTGAGACTATGGTTGGCTTACTGGGGTCGAACATCACCAGGGCAGGGCTGTGCACGATTAACCGCTTGACTTGATCAAACGCTGCTTGAGCTGCTTTGTTCCAGTGGAATGAACAGTCCTTACGCAGAAGAGCTCTCATAGGTTCAACAACTGTCGCATAATTTGGCACAAACTTGCTGTACCATGCACTCAAGCCAAGAAATGAGCGCAGGGTTGCAGGATCAGTAGGGGGCGGAGCTTGCAGGATAGCAGTGACATGAGAGTCATCTGGCAGCAGACCTTCTGGACCGATCTTTTGACCCAAAAAGCTCAGAGTAGTTTGACCGAGTTGACATTTGTCAACATTGAGTTTCAGTCCTGCATTGTTGATTCTGTGTAACACAGCACGCAGGTTGGCCTCATGTTCAGCTTCTGAAGTTCCGTATATGATGACATCATCAAGATAGCATTGCACCCCTTTCTGGCCACGTAGGATTTGTGTCATCATCTTTTGGAAGACTGCAGGTGCTGAACTCAACCCATAGGGAACTCTGCAGTACTGGTACAGTCCTTCATGTGTAATGAAAGCAGTGAGCCCTCTACTCTCTTCATGTAGTTTCAGCTGATGGTAGGCGGATTTAAGATCCAGGGTGGAGAACATGACAGCCCCATGCAGCTCAGACAGTATGTCCTCTATCAGTGGCAAGGGATGACTGTCAACGACCACCGCTTTGTTAGGTTCTCTCAAATTAACGCACATGTGTATGCCACCAGTCTTCCTTCTAGTGACTACAATCGGGGAGACCCATTCAGATGCATCGATTTTCTCTATGATGCCATGTTCCTCAAGGTTCTTGAGTTCTGCGGAAACAGCATCACGGACTGACAGGGGTAAGCGTCGAAGTTTCTGCTGTATTGGCTTCACTTCAGGTCGCACCTTCACTTTATGTACAAGGTCCTTTGCACATCCGAATGCAACTGGAGACTCACATCCCTGTTTACATTGAGTGGGCAGAGCAGAGGTTTGCTGAAGTGTAGCACAGACCTTGGGACTGTCAAGAACTAATTGTCCCCCTTTTATGTGTAGCTGGAAGGCAGTCACCAAGTCCATTCCCAGTATGGGTGTTCCTGTTCTCACAATGTAGAGATCAGTGGAGGCACTCTTGCCATTGTAAGTAATGTCAGCTCTAAGACACCCTAATACATCCAGTTTCTCTTATGAATATGTAATAAGCTGAACAGCTGGGTTACTTAACTTAACTGAGCCAAAATTTGTGCTGTAAACATGTTCAGGCAGTATGGAAACACCAGACCCTGTGTCTACTAGTAGCTTAACAGTACATGCCTGTGCAGTATTTGGTACAGTGACAGTAACAGTGCACATCAGTTTAGCCGGATCACCACTGACACAATTGTCAACAGTTAAAACACACATTTCAGGCACAGTCACTTCATTAACAGGCTTATGAGAAGATTTACACACTCTCGAAAAATGTCCAATTTTCCCACACGTATTACATTTGCAGTCTTTTGCGGGGCAGGATTTATCATTGGCTTTGTGATCAGCTGAACCACAACGGTAGCACGTCGGAGCTGTATCCGTTTTTTTAGCTGCTTTGTATTTTGGCTTGCGCATCTTGGCTTGCGCGTCTTCGGCAACAGGCTTTGTTTCACCGACAGCAATGGCCTTTGCATCAGCTATTGCAGCCTCTGTACGCCTAGCAATTTCCAAAGCTCGATCGAGCGTCAAATCCTCCTCCATTAGCAGTCTTTCATGTATACGAGCATTATTTGTCTTCTCTACAAGTTGATCCCGCAACATTTCATTCTCCATAGCCCCGAGCTTACATTGTTTCACGAGCTCACGCAGTGCTGCAACGTAGTGATCTGTAGACTCACCGACAGCTTGGGCTCGTTGCCTGAAACGGTATCTTTCGGCGACAACATTGACTTTAGGATGAAAGTACGTTTCCAAAGCCTTTACGGATCCCTCGTAATCATCTGTAGTGAGTGGTAAGGCGCTGTAGATTCGTTGCCCCTCCGTTCCCAACAGTGAATGAGCAGGGCCCTCTTCCTCTCCGTAGCAAAGTCATTACCCCCGATCGCCAGCAAGTAGTTATCGAACAACTTTTTCCACGCAGCAAATGGAATTTTCGGTTCGCCCGGACAATCCAGGAACACAGCCGGGGGTTGCAAAGAGAGCAGAGCCATAACTTAATCACCACTACTCTCGTCGCCACTTGTTGTGTGGTGTTAGTTCAGCAGGCATTACACACACATGCAGGTAGGAACAGAGGGTTACCGGAGATAACTCCTTTCTTTATTTTTATTTTTCTTCTTCAAAACCACAACCAGAACAACATACTCACTAGCGCCCTCTAGCGCTTCTGGTAAATGCATCTACAGAACAAATGCAATAGTATGTGTGGACACAACACACCCTAAGAAAATTTCTCTAGATCCGCCCCTGCCAGACATACCGAGCAGTAAAACTGATACAGGTCCAACTCGACGGCACACTGCTGCTGCCACTTCTCTGCCATTTGGATGAAGTCCACAGGTGCACAGCGGAGTTTTTAACTAATTGAAGGGAAAGAGCAGTGAAAAGTGGGGCGGGGTTTCAACTTCTGCACGTTTTACACCAATCATTATTTGACAGGTTTGTTACGGAAGCTTGTTAAAGCCACTTTAAATAAATTAATTACAAAATTAAAATAATTACAAATATAAAAATAAACAGTCAACAAAAACATTTTTTCTTTGCACATTTAATGTATTTTATTTATTATTTTTATTTTATTTTAATGTAAATGTTAAAAAAAAATACATACACTAATGTACGGAAACAGGATGGGGACAGCTGGGAAGCTGGTAATTTTGGTGTTTCTCCTCTTGTTGAAATGATTCTTGTGTTATTGCCACTGCTAAATCCTCAATTTCCCAAAAAGTGTAGTTAACCAAAGACCCTCCAGCAATGAAGCAATACACTACAGACGTTAGCCTATATGATGCAAGATTTTCTTGCTTTCTAGTGGGTTAAGTTATGACCTTATATGTGCACACATGGCTGTGACTATCTACGAGAAAGACCTAATAGCCTCTGTGGAAGGCCAAGATGCTTTTATCTGGCACATTTGAATATACAGAAATGTGCACATAAAGAAATAAAGACATCAATTATTTTAGTCTTTAAATATAAAAGATAGATATCAGTAGTTTTTTGAGGTTATTGTATTGAGTACTAGTGATGTGCGGATCGATCCTGAAATATCGATTCCTCCGATACCAATCATTTATGTTCTAGAATTGATTCTCACATTAAAATATCGATATTTTAGTAATTTAGGGTAAATTTGTAGTTTATCATTAACAGGAACACAGTGAAAAGAAATTATAACATTCGGATTCTCTACATTCAAAGGAACTACTTCCTCTTCCGCCTTTCATAGTCATGTGCAAAATACGGCTGTATAAATGTCTCGCAGCCCCTTGGCGCGCGCACTCACAACAATGGCTGAGCGTAATTGTGCGGATGTATTTTACCTCCACAAACAGCTGAGACGTGGTTTGCGATACATGTGGCAAAAAAGTGAGGTATTGTGGCCATACTTGTGTAACCGGTTTCTGCTTCATCCCGCTGCAACAGTTCGGCCCAAACAGACTCCTCGACTCTGCGTTGTGTCGTGTTTTTAAAAAGACAAGGAGTCTCTTATCGATCGTTGCCACTTTATTTCCTGAATGGAAACAACGGTGTTGTATCAGTGCAAATGGCTCGCCACACACCACTCCGCACAGCACACTCTCGTATGGCTACGGCAGACTGGCAGCGATTACTGCAGCAATATTACAATTTTTAATATACAATAAAATAACAGCAACAACAAGTGATGTACCTGAATGGAAACAACGGTGTTGTATCAGTGCAAATGGCTCGCCACACACCACTCCGCACAGCACACTACGGCAGAACATCCCATTAGCATTCCGCTTTAGCATACAGTTTCACACATTAATAAACAAATGAAAAGTACATAAAACTGATGTTAGACATGTGTCCACTAAGCACTTATTACACTCAGTGCTCATCAGCTAATCAAACATGTTTTATGTGTCTGTACTACTTAGCTATATCGTGTGCGGAACAATACAACTCACCTCTCGTATGGCTACGGCAGACTGGCAGCGATTACTGCAGCCAGCCTCACCTAACCAGCCACACCACGAGGGGGGCGCTGTTTCCCCATTACACTGATATTTGTGGCAAGTGGAATAATACCACATAAACACTGTTACACTTGCCAACCTTGAGACATCAGAATTAGGGAGACATTCAAAAGGGCTGTTGGGGGGGTGATGAATACATTTTACAGTGTCTATTTATCGGATAAAATACGTTAAATGTCACCGTTATTATTGGCCGGCCCGTAAATAGCGGGGGTGTCCAAATTCAGAGGCTGCTTCCACCTGAGGACCCGGCTTTCGCGGTCTAAAGAAAGCCAGGTAGTACGTCACGAGCTCCCTTGGTGGAGTGAAACTCTGCCGTCTGCTCCTTGCTATCTAAAATATAACCGGGCGCTGGCGTAAACTCTCGACCGTCTCACACTTTGTTTAATTAGTTTTCTGTTTGACGTTTATTCAGCTGTGTGAAAACCCCGGAGGAACCATCCTGAGGGATTAATAAAGTTAAATTTAATTTAATCTAATCGAATAACTTTAATCTCAGCCAAACCGATTTACTCACGAACAAATAAAACACTGAAAAAGCCAAACAATAACATTTTTAAGTTATCAAAGTGACTTATACATGTTTAACCTGAGTAGTGAAAGACTGCGGGAGTTTGAAGACGATGTGTCGATCGGCTCAGATATTTGAAGTTTACACAGCTACATTCTCACCTGAAAATATGTTAAAGGTTTTTTGCGACCCAGAAATAGTAATAAGAGCAATATTAAAACTAAGTAGCTGCAGCCATTGTTGGAAACTGGAATAGGCTGGGCCGCGCTATGAATTCTGCGATATGGTTTTTCAATTTTGTTGTCCGGGTGGAAAATCGGGAGAAATTCGGGAGAATGGTGGCTCCGGGAGATTTTCGGGAGGGCACTGAAATTCGGTATTCTCCCGGAAAAATCGAGAGGGTTGGCATGTATGGTTGTGGCAACATCACTAACCTTGTCAAACACCTCAGAGTAAATCATATCACAGAATATGACGAGCGTATATTGAGGCGAACTGAAGAGGAGGAGAGGGACAGGTGCTGCTAGGGCGAGACAGACGTCTCTCACGGAGTCCTTCAGTGCTGCAGGCAGGCAACGTGTTCAAATAGCACAACTTCAGTTTTTTTTATTTCTATATGATGAACTCTGCATTATTAAGTGATAAGAACAAGTAATCTGATGTCCTGTAATCATTATGATGCTATAATTTGAGATACAATAAATAAAAGTTTTTGTACAAAGTATCGGTATCGGATCAGTATCGTCGATACCACCCTGAATATTACTTGGTATCGGATCGGAAAGGAAATCAGTGGTATCGCACATCACTATTGAGTACAACAAGTACAGTGTTGTGCTCATGAATATACATTGACTAGTGTGTAATTTACATCCTCAGGCAAACTGATGTGTTCTCTCAAACCTGGAAGGAATTTTTATTTGTGGCTGCACCTTCAGACTCATATACAGTACGTTTTATTGTCTAAGAAGGGTTCCCCTTCAAAGAAGCAACGATATGAAGAAAAGAAACAATCTGACTTATGTTGGGATAAAATGAGTGTAAATATTTGTACAGTAGCCTTTTTCAAATAAAAGGACTTTCAGAGAGAGAAGGATTTTAAGGGGATGACGGGACGATGAAGCGACCGGGCAAAGTACAAGGCAGAGAGGTAATTCAACCAAACAGTCTGATCTCTATGTCACAGTCACACTGCTGTGTGTCCCTGATAAAGAGACCAGTGAGTGCTACTCCTAGTTTTAATATAAGGGGGTAATAGTAGAAAAGTTGCTTTCTTACTGAACTGGATGTCATCTTGGCACATGAAGTTTTAACATAATTATGTCTGGGAAAAACATGTAATCTGCTGGCATCTAGTGGTGACATACTGTAATTACAAGACTCTGCTCATTGAGCTCCTTTTGTGTCTGTATGGATCTTAGCTGGACCCGTGTTTGAGTCATCACCAGCTCCTATAGCAGCTCTGATGTGGTCTTCACATCAGAGTAAATTTTCAGTAACACCTAAAGTGATGAGTTTTGTTGGAGGAAGGGGAACAGGAGACTTAGGGTCACTTAAAGGCAGATCCTTCACCAGAGTAACAGGTTATCTGTCGTGCACCCTCTAAGCAGCAGCTGGCAGCAGTGACATACTAATTACTGTGGTAGTCTTTAGCCCACATGCTACAGGTTCAAGTAAAACATGATGCTTCTAATAATTCCCCCCCCCCCCCCCCAAAATGATGAATTTAAAAAAATGGATGAGATAAGAAATGAATGACAGGTTGTTGATCAACTTTTAATATATATGTATTTTTTAAACAAATATTTAACTCAGTTTTCAGTTAAATTCACAACAAAGCACAAAGAAACAAGAAATTACACATTAGTGAAGGGTACAAAGTTTGATCTCAAATAATGAAATGACTTCTAGGTAAAAAGGTCTGGCTGGCTGCTGAGTCCTCCCACCATGACTGGTACATTCCAGCTCTGTGCCACACCTCTGTTATATGCTGAAGTAAAAAACAAAACACTTCAATAAAACACACACCTGTGCATACACAACTTGCTCCTCTGGCATGCTTCCTCTATCCTCTGTCCTACATATCAATTTCACAACTTATGATTTTTTGGTCATAGGAAGGAGGACGAGGAGACAAGAAGGCACAAATTAGTAAAACAACTTATAGTTAACAAGTCCTCCCAGGTTCAACTTTTTATTGCTTGTGATTTTTTTTCTGTGTGTGTGTAGTCAATTTCTAATGAGCTTCTATTCTTTTTAATAACCTCCCTCCTCCCAGTAATGTTTGTTACACCAACAGACCTATAAATGTTTGTCCTCTAGCCATAAAGATTTGGATTTTGAATATTATTGCGTCTGTTGTTCTGCTTTTTTGTCCACAGTCATTGCAGCTAGAATGCATTAAAGCTCTACGGCCTAGTCAAGGAAGAGTTTGCAAATAAACGCAATAATAAACCGTGATTCACCATGGCAACAAAACAAGAACAGAATTTTAATCCACTACAGAAAAAAAAATCAATTTTCTTAATGGATAGAATTAATATCATCATTAGTTTTATATTTAACTTAAAAAAAAGAAAAACATTTCAATCTCTGAATTTGAAACACTGTCCCTTTCAAAAATAGAAAAGTAAAGGCAGACATGGTAGCAATAATGTCTTAACTTCTTTTTTAGGATTAAGAGCCAGCCTCAAATAGATTTATATTATAACTTATACCAAACATCATAGGGATGTGAGTGATTACACCATTGTTGCCACTGTCACAATAATTTTGAATAGAAATAATTGAGTTACTTTTATGAATCACTGAAAGCAGAAATTTTGTTGGTACAGGTTGATTCACTGTATGCAACAGCTTTCAGCTACCTTAACAGCTACATCCATCACTTGTACTACTCCATCTATTGCCTCTGCAACTACTCCAGCAGCTCCTTCTACTACTTCTATTTCCACTCCTTCAATTGATGCTTCAGCCATGCCCTCTACTGTTACTGAAAGAGCTTCCTCAGACAATGCTACCTCCTCAGCCGCCTCCTCTGCTGCTGACAGCACCGCCCCATCGGTTTCTTCTTCGACTGCTGTTGTTACTGCTTGTCCTCCTGCTTCTTCTTCTGCCGTCACTGCCACTTCTGGTTTTTCTCCCATTACTGATATGGTTATGGCTTGTGTCATTTCCACTTTTACTTGCTCACTTTCTTCTTCTTCTTCTTCTGCTGGCACATCTGTTTCTATAGTTGGTGAAACTTCTGCAGTCCCAGTTTCTTCTTCAAATAGTTCCTCTGTTCCATCTTCTACTTCTTCTTCTACGACTTCTTCTTCCAGTGTAGCCGCTTCATCTGTTATTGATGCGCTCACTTCCTTTTCATTTGTCTTCCTAAAAATTGTAAATAGTTTTGAGAAAAAATTAGCTGCCGTTCTTCCTCCAGCTGCTCTTTTTTCCACTGCTGTTTCTTTTGTTGGAGTTCCTTTATTAGGTGTGGATACTGACTGTGTTTGTGCTTTTCCTCCTGCCTTT
Organism: Maylandia zebra; assembly: GCF_041146795.1. NCBI lineage: Eukaryota > Metazoa > Chordata > Actinopteri > Cichliformes > Cichlidae > Maylandia > Maylandia zebra. The sequence goes on from NC_135169.1 coordinate 30,139,488, forward strand.
CCCACAGTACTTGTTTTTTCCTTCGACACGGTCCCTTTTCTTTTTTTCCTTACTGCTTGTTTAATTGCACCGACTCCTTTTATAGCTAGAGGTACAAGTGCAACACACTCCAATCCACCAAGCAAAGCTGCAATTAGCAGACCTTTACCTGCGATGTGTGCAAATTTAGCCACACGCTGTTTATAGACGACAATTTTAGCTCTCTCCATGGCTTCTTCTGAAGACCCTGATTCTTGTCTAATGTGCTCTGCCTCTTTGCGTATATCTGTATCTATTGCTTGCAGTATCTCATTAGTGTAATATCCACCTTTGTTTTCCATCACTATATCATCAATGGTTTTGAGAAGCTGTTCCACTTGGAACTTGTTGCTCCTGTATTCATTCTTTGCCTCATTATTCCAGTATTTATTATCTATAACGTGGCATCGGCCTCCACACTTCTGAACGAGATCAGCCAGGCATTTGCTCTGACTGACGAACTCTTCAATTTTCATTTCCTCCAGCAGTTGGTCACCGTGAGTGAAAAGAATTACAGCATATCGTAAAACCTCCTCGGAGAAATACTGGAACATGTTTTCGATGACAGACTTTTCATGATCTGTGAATTTCTCCACTTTAAGCACAATGAGAAAAGCATGAGGACCAGGAGCGCACTCAACAATACATTGCAGTATGTTGGGCTTCATGTCCTCTTCTGATCTGCCTGTGTCGAAGAAGCCGGGCGTGTCAACCAAAGTTATGGATCTTCCGTTAATGAGTTTGGACTTTGCTTTACAAAAGCTCGTCTCTGAGTCAGGGGAATGGCCCATTTTGAATGCGGTTTCTCCAAATAAAGTGTTTGCAACGCTGCTTTTTCCAGCTCCCGTTTTCCCGAGGAGGACAATCCTCCGTGTTGGTGGCACTACAAAAAAAAAAGGTTTCAGAGTAACTTTTTTTTTTTTTTTTTTTTTACATTTTGTTTCTTGCTTCATCTCTAATGTTGCAACTGGCATCAACAAATGCTTTTTCAACTCTATTCCTCAGAGGCAAAAATGCTTTGGATAAGCATGACAGTCTCAGTCAGTACTCATATTACACTCTGCTCACTTGCTGTCTAAATACGTTATCTATGTCTCTGTCAAGTTTTTAGATAAAATTTGAAGTTCATAGAAATTAGAACTAGAAATTTAGGACATTAGATCTTACAAATTACCTGCTCAAATTGCCACCTGGATTATCATCTAAAAGGACAAATGCTATCTACACATAAAATATAAACTATATTTACTACAAGTGTATGTCTGCCACCTTCAAGGGTATGGAAAGTATTTAATCACACATCATTTAGACATAAGAAAAATGGCAGTTTAAAAATACAGCAAATAAAGTGAGCAAAGGAAATCAAGTGGTCTATTACGTGTGTGTGCAGCAAAACAGCAACAAAAAAAACCCAAATAAATATATTTTAAAAGACAAAAAAATGCCAGATTGAAGCATGGAGATTGAAATATCTTGGGATTATATTGCCACAGCCACTTCTCAATGCATATAGTTTCAGCTTTCTTTACTATCAAGAGATAGTGAGTCATCGTTATGGATAGTTATTAAATAACCTGAGCCTAGGACACGGCATAATGTTAAAATACTAGACAACTGGAAGTAACAATAAAAGGAATGCATCCTTAACATAGAATACATTAACACGGTTGATAGAACTGTTTTTATTTTCTTGAATTATTAACACAATTTTAGTCACAGTGCTGCAAATAAAATTTGTATTGCAGTATCTTACAAAAAGTAGTTCTGTAAAAGAAATTTGAAATTTTGTTCATTTTGATTCATGGATATGTGTGACGAATAAAGTAGCTGCAAAAGTACATGGATAATATAATCAGAGATAATAGAAAAAACTTAACTTACCATCCATGTTGCCTAAAAAGAGAGAGAAATGCAAGAGGTGGATAGACCCTCAAGTCTAAGTGCTTAATGTCCCTTAGTTATCTGTTGTAATGTCCTATGATAAGTAATGTCCCATATGTATGCTATTGGTTGCATCTACTTTTGCTTCCATACTTATACTGGTCGACTTCTTTATTGGCTGACAGTGGCTAAACTGCAATAACCTGTGAATGTGAGACAAGAGGCAATGTTTAACAAGATTGGCCTGTAAGGGTGTTATGGTCCCACTATTAAAATTTTACTGAAACACCAGGGTACATCCCAGCCACTGCTATCCAGATCCAATGGCCACTGGATATTTACACTACCAGTCAAGAGTTTGGACACATCTTTTCATTTAATGGTTATTCTTTATTATCACAATTATTTAAATTGTAGAATTTGGCTCAGTGTGCCTACCATTTTGAATAAATCCACAACAGTGTCACTATCAAAGCACCCCCACACCATCACACCTACTCCTTCATGCTTAACGGTGGGAACCATCCATGTAGAGACCATCCTTTCACCTTTTCTGTGTCGCACAAAGACATAGCAGATGGAACCAAAGATCTCAAATTTGGACTCATCAGAGATGAGTCATGTAGAGATGTGTCTACTACTAGAACTCTGTGTGGCATTTATCTGGGCTCTAATCTGAGTTGTTGTTAACTTGAAAAATTAAGAAAAAGCATTAAATGAGAAGGTGTGTCCAACCTTTTGGTGGTAGTGTATTTATCTATTTAGAATAATTGCATCTTTAAGCTTTTTTCAAGGGTATTAGTCGCATCTTCTTATACTACACAATCGGGATCTCCTGGTGTTGACAATGGCATTATTATTTTTGTATTCCATATTATATATCCTGTTTCACTGTAACCCGGAGAAAGTATATAATACAGATACTCATACACATGCAAACACTCTAATGGCCAGTTAAGTGGTGATGTGCAAGTATTAGGTTCACAAAAGACAAATTCACTCTGAAGCAGAAGTGAAATACCCAGAAACTGCCCTATAGGTGCAACTTTTATCATATTTAGAGTTCAAAGTTACTTGCACTACTCATACCTCTAAAGTTCACTGAAGCATTCAAAACCATAAATCATGATAATAAAGATACACTGATTGAAAGAATTCCCATAATCCCTATCATAAATGACACCGCATTCCTGAATAAGACTGAAAACAAAACTAAAGGTTTGTCTTACAGCCCTTTACACAGAAAGAAAAAAAAACTGTAATAATGAGATGTGTGGACATTGTTGGTTGTTCTAACAATAAAGTTCTGGAGTACAGAACAGATAAGGTAAAACAACATTGCAAACAGAGGCTGAAAGACTACTCCTGATGCACGAGGCTCATGTGGAAAGGTAATGACAGAGTACTACAATTGTCCTTGGACCCACTAGTAGGCCTCTGTGTGTCAGAATCGACACTCTGGACCATATCATGATTTACACTGACATTTCTTTTTATTCCTACATGATTTTCCCAATCATTGGGGTTGAAGAAGAAGGCTATGTCTGATCACAGTATGACAATCATGAGTATGTATAGTCTTCAATGTAAAATTATTTTATTCCTTTAAGACTTTATGAACGTTGGACACATAAGCCAAAAGTGAAATGTGATGATAATATGACAAAGGTCAATGTGAGGTGGGGCCTGGTCTCTTATCTACTTAAGTAAACTATGATATCACGTTGGATCTATTACAAATGACATCTTGTGTAACAGGATCATACAGAGGCCAAAGGAATGATATACCTCTAATGTTGGACACCATATCTGGTAGATATGATAGATACTTTGAAAAACAAAAGAATCTATAATTCTCTGATATTGTTGAATTGAAATTTCAGGCTGTATGTATTAGTTATTTGTGTGATAGAGAGATGATAGTGAAATAGTACAGCATAGGAGTGGACTTATGTAGTACACATAAGGAACAGAGGTCACTGACTTAGACACAAGATCTGCCCCTGTAGTATAAATATAGACAGTCAGTCTGTCCATACATACATACTCTGCATCTTATCTAGGTTTGGGTGGTGGGGGCAGCAGTCCAAGCTTCTCCCCAGCCACCTCCTCTAGCTCTTCCATGAAACAGAGCCAGCTGAAAGATATATTCTGATCAGTATGCTGTGGGTCCAGGACGAAACAACCCACCTAGCGGGTGTCTCCTTCTTAGATGCTTGCACCACGTTAACTGTTTTATTTTCAGCATGGAGAAATAACATCTCCGCTTCTCACCATATTTCAGAGACAAAGCCCACACACCCTGCTTATTTCTGGTGCGTGTATCTACTTGTACTCAGAAAAAAAAGAGAAGATTAAGTGACATGGTTACATTGTTAAAACAACTCCTCCCAGAACTATATTTACTATTTAAATAAAAGTGACTTGACTTGATTTATCTGACTTACTTTGTCAAAGACTTGTCTATTTGTCCGTGGCTTATGTGCTGACATGCTGAATGTGGTTGTGTTTACATAATGGGCACACAGGTTTGGGATAGAAGAAAGGATTAAGGGGGTGGTGTCTGCGTCTTTTAATAGATGATACTGTGACTGTGATTTGAAAGAAATGAAAGAAAGAAGGAAATTTGTGTTTACAGGCTTTATAATGAAAAACCGGTATTAATTGTGTCCTTACCATATGCATGTCTTTCTAGTATACTGGGGTTTCTCATAATAATAATGGAAAGTTGGACCGTCTGTCTTTCATAAACAAACAGTGGAGACATCTTAAAAGCTTGTAAAAGGAGTTATTTAAAAAACATACCAATCTTTAGGAGGGACAATGTAATACATTTTGAAGGCTAAAGCATAGCAAATACTATAAATACCAAATCACGGTATATTATAACCAGCTCCCAGGTCGATATAATATTGTTCACCCTAAGAAACTACAGAGATTCATCAATAGTTTTTTTTTTATTGCTGGAAGAAAAGAAAAGAAATAAATTCAGATATATACATTTCCGTTTAATATGTACCTGTTTCATTGAATTGTAGTATGACATAATCAAGTTTAAATCAAAGCATTTACACAAGTTCACTCCTGAAGGTCTTAAAATGTGTGTTTATTTATAAGTTGCTTAAAATATTTTTTCAAATTCATAGTAATTTATTATTCTGCTTACAGCTGACAGAAATGATTAAGAAGTGAATACCAACAAATATAATGTTTTACAAATATATTGTTTTACATCTGTGTTTATTGATGTACTTTGATAGATTGTAAAAACAAAATGCATCAGCATCTATAACCAATTGTATAAAGAAAATTATTCTTGAAAAGTACCTGTACTTGCTAATATTTAACTGGAACAAAGTAGTGTAAGTGTTTAGCAAATGCTACTTTTCCTTGACTAAATACCTAAACAGTTCCTCTACTGCCACTATCTCTACTTAGAACGTAATTACACAAGTCATAAGAAAACAACACTCCTTTCTCTGCTCTCTTTGCTGTCCACTCTGTCGTTGTCATGATCCTAACAACTATTTAACAGTGTGTTCCAGGACAGCTTTAGCAGCTTTCTGAAAGGCTTCCGATGCACTTTCTGATTGTTCAGCTGCAGCATATCCTAACCGACCTCCCTCTAACCCTTTCTGTATAGCAGCCAGTGATACTGTTGCATCTGTGTGCTCCTGCAGATTCAAAAAAGTTGATGTGACCATCTTTGCCACACCAAGAAAGGCTCCAACCAATACGCCTGTTGCTGTACCTGCAAATATAATCAGCAGCTTGTTCATCACACCCTTTTTAGCTTCAATTGCAATCTGTTCAACCGACATGTTTGCTGATGACTTTTTAATAAGCTCTTCCTCTTTCTGTAGTTCACTTTCTATCGTCTGTAGCATCTCATTGGTGTAGCAGCTTCCATTGTTTGCCTCACTTATCTTGTCTATTGTCCTGAGTATCTCTGCTACTTGGAACCGATTGCTCCTGTAGTCATCTTCTTTGTTGTCTTTCCAGTATTTATTATCAACAACATGGCATCTGCCTCCACACTTCTCCACCAGATTGCTGAGCTCTTTGTTATGACTGATGAATTCCTCGATTCTCGTTCCCTCTGGGAGCTGGTCGCCATGAGTGAAGATAACAGCAGCGTATTTCATAGCATCTTCAGAGAAATCTTGACATATTCTTTTGATTACATCTTGCTCCTGCTGTGTAAATTTCTCCACTTTAAGGACGATGAGAAAAGCATGAGGTCCGGGAGCGCACTCTGTCATGCACCTCACTATCTCATCCCTGAGTAATTGCTCAGACATGCCTGTGTCAAAAATACTACGAGTGTCAATAAAACTGATGTTATTTCCATTTACAGACCTAATTACTAAACGGGGCAGACTAATTTCAGAAATGGGTGAATGGCATACGTTGAAGACATTCTCTCCCAGTATGGTGTTGGCCAGGCTGCTTTTCCCAGCCCCAGTTTTTCCGAGTAGAACAGTCCTCTTTGAAGTCAGTGCTAGAAGACAAGAAACACTTGTGTAAATGAAGAGATGTAGAAGTCAATTTCAAAATGTCTTGTTGGTTTGCTGCTGAATTTGCTGGTTATGTTTTATTTTATGTTTTTGCTTAAGTAAATGTATTTTCTATGAAATTGCCTGTTAAATGGATATTTAGAGGATGTGTGCTCATCTGAAATGAGTGATGAGATGATGGGAAATGTATTAATTTTGTATGTGTAAATCAAATTACTACTAATAGTAATACTAATGCTTCTACTGCTGCCACTAATAATAATAATAATAAAAACCAATAGTAATAGTAATGCATTTTATTTCAGGCACTTTTCAAATCACTTTGCATCATGTAAAATAAGACAATGGGAAATTTGTGTGACAGACAAATAATGATCAGTTTGTTAGTTTAAAGAGATGTGTTTTAAGATGGGATTTGAAATTAGAGACCAAGATCAATACTGAATATTACTGATGAGGAGTTGAGGCAACTGCAACTGTAAGACATACTGAAGCAGGAGGGTGCAATAAGAACAAACTAATGAACATAGATCATGCGTGTGTAAGTTAAATGTAGTACAAAATTGTTACAATAGCAACAGGCTTCAACAACTGAGAACCTCAGATGTATGACATCACATCCAGTAACATTCAAGTACAGACAAGTACATCAGTTCGAGGATTGAACTAGAAATGCCTGACTGACAAAACATTATGTCTGTATTTTGCGATTGATGGTGTTAACAGTTGATTTGCAGAGTGTCTGTGTCTGTGTCACATATGGTCAAAGTGCATGCAGCTGAATTTGTGTAGGTCCATCACTAAACAGTAATGAGTTATTGCCATAGTAACAAGCAGTAATAAGTTACGGTGAAAACTGTGTTTGCTGTGTTCCTGAAATGATAACAATTTAATCTGAGTGTAATAACAAGACATTTATTTTTCTAAAGCTTTTTAATGTAAACACACAGATCAGGGTCACAAGTCACCCTTTGTTTTCTCCGTTCTTCAGCCATATTAGCTTCAAACTCCACTTTACGGGCTGTGAAACTGCTGTTACAGAAGCCACACTATGCTGAAAAGACCCCAAGATCAAAAACTGAAGAGATGGAAGAAATTTTGTTGCCTCTTCTATTTTGAGTACTTTAATGTCAGGGGTTCCAGGTCATGTCTCAGTACATTAAACAAACTTGACGGTTTGGTAAATTTTCTATCACAGCTTTGTCAGATTAGCTACTCCAAATCACCAGTTTGCTGATTCTGAAGATGAATTCTACCTGCTGTTTAGGGCTGCCACAATGTCAGATTCAGGCTTAAGTGTGACCAAAAGAATTCACAACAATTTTATTACCATCAGATTATATATAATTAAAATAAAGTGTAGAAACGAGGAGAGAACCTGTAACCATAACTGCACAATTAGCACAATTATAAGCATAATGTGTGTTACCATAAAGAGAAAGAAAGGCTACATGGCATAAGTTACTGGGTATTTGTCATGCACCTTTGTGCATCATGGAGGCTGAACAGAGAATGAGAAAGTACACATATGTGGTTTCTATATCACATCACACCGACTGTTCACAGCAAACCAAAACGACCCTCAGAGCACTTCAGAAATATCCTGGTGATCCTGATGGCAAGGCTGCCCCTCTCTAATATTTGGAGCAATGAATTGATTCATTCAGTTTTTTCCAATTAATCAGAAGCTAATAATTGTGTTTGTCAAAACAAAACATTTCCTTTAAACACATATGTGTTCCCTTTAATTGTATTTGATATAAAGTAAGCTTGACTGACCGTCCATGTTGTTAAAAAGAAATCACAGTTGTCACCGGGACCTCACGATGTCCTTGCCGTGTGTTTTTCACCTGCTCTCTTGCTGCACTTTTGCTTTGCTTCTGTTTGTCACCGGTCGAACTTGTTAACTGACACTGTAACTACACAAAACAATGAGCAACACCTCATGCTGCAGGCTGCAGTACACCCAGAAGATATGTTTTGCTGTAAATCCATGCAAACCCACAACATGTCACTGTATAACTGTTGACAATTCATGTATCAGAACTGGTCATCACATTAAACTGTGATGACGAGTACTGATATATGAAATGTGGACCGTTTTGTTTCTTGTGTAAGTGGTAATAGGGCTGGAAATCAAAAGCTGCATATAACATCAAAACTATTTATTTAAAAAAGGCGATTAATGGGAAAAATAGTCTCATGGAGATACTTCAATAACTGTGATTGCACACTGAACTGTGACATAGTGTCAGTAAATCCTCTCAGTGCCTTGAAAAATAGAACAATTCAGAGGTTGAATAAGGGAGGGGTGAAATGTTCTGTTCCTCATTCTAGTTAAACAAGTTTCAAACAAAGAAGGTATTTTTAATGAAGTTCAGTTTGAAAAATGCGAGAGTGATGCATTCATTCCCTCTTGACAGTTTACTGTAATGCCTGTGAAGGTTTCCTGTAAAGCTTCGCCATTATTACATAACTGTCATGGTCCGCGGCCCGGCGTCCGGGGTGCTGCTGGGATGTCCACGCCCACGAGCGTGGCTGCTAACCCCACACCTGCATCCCATCCCAGGCGATCACCAGGTGGACTATTTAATCCTGCCCTACCTGCTGCTCCACGCCAGTCCGTAGTCGCCTCTCAGCGGTAACGTACGCCTGCGGAAAAGAACTCGTATGACAAGACTCTCCATCAGACCTAACACTGTTTTTCTTTCCCTGTGTACCCAGATCACAACTCGGCGTGTTTTTTGAGCCACCTGCCTGTCCACCTGTCCGCCTGAGATTCGGTTCACATTCAGCTTCGCCGTCTCGACCCCTTTTGGAGCTCCACCCCCCTCTGGTTCACTCGGCCCGGCTATCACCGTGAGACGCACACTCCACCTTCCCTCGTATGCTGCCTTTTTTCCGCACCCCAGTAATCTGTCTCTCTTTTTGTTTTACAGCCTCTCACAGCCCCGCTCTCGGCGTTCCCTGTGCGGTCCCTCGGTTTCGTCTGGTTTCACCCGTTGTTTTTCTGGCTACCCTCACGGGACACCTTTAGTTTCAATAAAAAATTACTTTCTTTATTCGCTCATTCCCTAGTGTGTGTGTTCTGCTACTGGGTCCTGCCTGCGCTCGGAACTTCGGTTCATGACAATAACTGCCATTATTAAACAATCAATCAGTGTATCACATCTAATTTCTTTTTTTGATAAATTCATAAAAATATAAAATATTTAGGGCTGAAAACATGTAGAAGCTCTAATAACTAAGTCAATTTTTACACCCACTCCAAGTCTTACAATCAGAAACCAAACCTGTGGTCTGAGTATGAGCTAGAAGCTAAATTTTGGTGAAACTATTAATCATGGCCTCAAAAGAGTGAAATTGGGGGGTTTTTACATTTACAAGGCTAACATGTAATTTTGAAGAAAATTATTTTATATTTCTATGGTTAACGTAATTAAATCATGTACGATCTGCATGAAATTCAACAACTTAAAAATTGCTACATTTATTCTTGTTGAGATGACGTGATACAATCTAGTGAGAGTCATTGGTTACCTGCCTTGCTAAATTCACAAGATCACACAAGATTGCAAACCGCAGGAAAATCACTGGAGTTATAAGAGGACGAAAAGCTTAAACACACCATGTATATGCTATTGCTATTTATTGTGGCTTAACCTATCAAGGACAAAAACATTAAGAAAATTCAGTATCAAACCTTGTAGCTGTCATACTACTTTATGTCTGGAGTGACAGCTCGATGGGTGTTAGCACTGTTGCCACAAAAGCAAGAAGCTCCTGCAAATCCATCAACTGGTCAGGATCTTTCTGTGTGGAGTTAGCAATTTCGCACTGTGTGCCTCTCTGGGTACACACAATATGTGGGGTTAGGTTAACGATTCTAAATTACCCATAGATGTGAATGTGAGAGTGAAATGTTGTCTGTAAATAGACTGGCAACCTGTCCAGGGTGTGCACCACCTCTCGCCTGATGACAGCTTGAATAGACTCCTGCTGCCCTGCGACACCTATAAGGACAAACGTTAAAGGATGGATGGAGTGATGTTCTAAATCCATTCAATTATGTTAACCAGACTCTGAGTTTGTTGAACATTCGAAAAAAAAACCCCTCTTTAAACAAACCTAAAATAATCATGGAAAGGATTTCCACGTTAATAAATGTCCCCCTATTAGTATTAAGTACTTTTGTTGGTCTAATGTGATTTGCATGGGTTGGATCAACTCAATGAAATCAAATAAATTTTTGATTTGGCCTCTCCAAATATGGCATTAGCCACTGCTTTACGTAACGGCGGTACATGTATTCCGTTACTCCCCAACACTGCCTACAATCATTATATGAAGATATGTCTGAAGATATGTCTGTGTATGTACCTGTTAAGAAATAGAGAGATATTTTTAATGTGTATCTGCTCATTAGATTGTTTTATGTACTTTAATAATGAAGGCTTGTAGAGCAAGGCCACTTTTGACTCACAAACTAAGTGCTCAGCCAGACTGAAAAACAGGAAGTTTTAGTGCACAGGCATATTAATAGATAAGACACAGAAAAGAGGAACTTTGCCATATAAGCAATGTTTGAAACTGTGAGTGACGTGTGTGACGTCTGAAGTACAGAAATAACACCATATAAGACACATGTTGAGCTAAAAATGTTAGAGATCCTGCAACTGACGTTTGGGCTGTGCAGGGGTCTCTCGCTTCCGCAAGATGATTGAATAAAAAGAAATATAAATGTTTTAACACACTATGAGTCAGTTTTCTCTGTTCTATCACGGGGACAAAATAATCGGGGTTTAATATACCCCATCTCCTCCTTAGCCAGTGGTCCTGTCTCAACATTTTGTGCGAACCTGGTCACAGATATGTTTCTAAATAAACAGATTTATTCTAAATCCCAATTATTTTAATTTTTGTATAGTTTATATACATTTGATCAAAAACTAGAAATCTGGTACTGTTTTCTTCTTTACGTGCAAACTTAACTTAACACACACACACACACATATATATATAGATCTGGAGAGCTTAACTTCTGTCTTGCTAGCTTGCCCTGCGCTCTTCCTTCTGACTATGCTGTCTGTGTTGAGCACTCAGTGGATCTGCGCTCGACAGTGCAGCCTAGGCGGAGTAGTCGAACACAGATTCACTGAGCGCTCAACACAGACAGCATCGTCAGAAGGAAAGTTGATAAAATAAATTACAAATGTTGTATTATTCGATACATATGCGTACCGAACCGAAAGCACTGTATCGAACGGTTCAATATCGATACGAATATCGTTGCACCCCTAATATATAAAAAAAACACCCAGCACGCCCCTGTGGGCGGTTTATCCTTCAAGCTCGGGTCCTCTACCAGAGGCCTGGGAGCTTGAGGGTCCTGCGCAGTATCTTAGCTGTTCCCAGGACTGCGCTCTTCTGGACAGAGATCTCCGATGTTGTTCCCGGGATCTGCTGGAGCCACTCGCCTAGCTTGGGAGTCACCGCACCTAGTGCTCCGATTACCACGGGGACCACCGTTACCTTCACCCTCCACATCCTCTCGAGCTCTTCTCTGAGCCCTTGGTATTTCTCCAGCTTCTCGTGTTCCTTCTTCCTGATATTGCTGTCATTCGGAACCGCTACATCGATCACTACGGCCGTCTTCTTCTGTTTGTCTACCACCACTATGTCCGGTTGGTTAGCCACCACCATTTTGTCCGTCTGTATCTGGAAGTCCCACAGGATCTTAGCTCGGTCATTCTCCACCACCCTTGGGGGCATCTCCCATTTTGACCTCGGGACTTCCAGGTTATACTCGGCACAGATGTTCCTGTACACTATGCCGGCCACTTGGTTATGGCGTTCCATGTATGCCTTGCCTGCTAGCATCTTGCACCCTGCTGTTATGTGCTGGATTGTCTCTGGGGCATCTTTACACAGCCTGCACCTGGGGTCTTGCCTGGTGTGATAGACCCCAGCCTCTATGGATCTTGTGCTCAGAGCTTGTTCTTGTGCTGCCATGATTAGTGCTTCTCTGCTGTCTTTCAGTCCAGCTTTGTCCAGCCACTGGTAGGATTTCTGGATATCAGCCACCTCCTCTATCTGCCGGTGGTACATACCGTGCAGGGGCCTGTCCTTCCATGATGGTTCCTCGTCTCCCTCCTCTTTCTTGGGTTTCTGCTGCCTGAGGTATTCACTGAGCACTCGGTCAGTTGGGGCCATCTTCCCAATGTATTCTTGGATGTTCGTTGTCTCATCCTGGACTGTGGTGCTGACACTCACCAGTCCCCGGCCCCCTTCCTTCCGCTTAGCGTACAGCCTCAGGGTGCTGGATTTGGGGTGAAACCCTCCATGCATGGTAAGGAGCTTTCTTGTCTTTATGTCAGTGGCTTCTATCTCCTCCTTTGGCCAGCCTATTACCCCAGCAGGGTACCTGATCACGGGCAGGGCGTACGTGTTGATGGCCCGGATCTTGTTCTTACCATTCAGCTGACTCCTCAGGACTTGCCTGACCCTCTGCAGGTACTTGGTGGTTGCAGCTTTTCTAGCAGCCTCTTCATGTTTCCCATTCGCCTGCGGGATCCCCAGGTACTTGTAACTGTCCTCTATGTCTGCAATGTTGCCTTCTGGTAGTTCAATCCCCTCAGTTCTGACTACCTTCCCTCTCTTTGTTACCATCCGACTACACTTCTCCAGTCCGAACGACATTCCAATGTCATTGCTGTATAGCCTGGTAGTGTGGATCAGTGAATCGATGTCTCGTTCACTCTTGGCATACAGCTTGATGTCATCCATGTACAGGAGGTGGCTGACAACTGCTCCGTTCCGTAGTCGGTATCCGTAGCCAGTCTTGTTAATGATCTCACTGAGGGGGTTCAGGCCTATGCAGAACAGCAGTGGGGACAGAGCATCTCCTTGGTAGATCCCGCACTTGATGGTGACTTGTGCTATGGGCTTGGAGTTGGCCTCTAGTGTTGTACGCCACATCCCCATTGAGTTCCTGATGAAGGCTCTTAGGGTCCCATTGATCTTGTACAATTCTAGGCATTCCAGTATCCAGCTGTGGGGCATTGAGTCATAGGCCTTCTTGTAATCAATCCAGGCAGTGCACAGGTTGGTCAGTCTGGTCTTGCAGTCTCGGCTGATTGTTCTGTCTACCAGTAGCTGGTGTTTTGCGCCTCTGGTATTCTTGCCAATTCCTTTCTGTGTCCCGCTCATGTATTGACCCATGTGCCTGTTCATCTTAGCCGATATGATGCCTGACAGGAGCTTCCATATAGTACTGAGGCAGGTTATTGGTCGGTAGTTGGAGGGGACCGGTCCCTTCTTGGGGTCCTTGGGGATCAGGACCGTCCGGCCTTCAGTTAGCCATTCCGGGTGTCTCTCGTTAACTAGCAGCTGGTTCATTTGTGCTGCCAGACGCTCGTGGAGTGCAGTCAGCTTCTTCAGCCAGTAGGCGTGAACCATGTCGGGCCCTGGTGCTGTCCAACTCTTCATACTGGAGACCCTTTCTTGGATATCTGCCACTGTGATGGTTACTGGACCCTGTTCAGGGAGGTCGCTGTGGTCTGCCCTCAGATCCTCTAGCCACTGAGCATTGCCGTTATGGGTTGCATCCTTCTCCCATATGCTCTTCCAGTATTGCTCCGTCTCCAGCCTTGGTGGTGCTGTTCTCTTATTATTATTGTTCCCTTGCCACTGAGAGTACACCTTTGGTGGTTCTGTGGAGAACAGCTGGTTTATTCTCCTGCCTTCTATCTCTCTGGTGTACCTCCTCAAGCGGCTGGCCAAGGCTGTGAGTCTTTGCTTGGCAGTTTCCAAGGCCTCAGGTATGGACAGCTTGCTGTATTTCTTAGGCACCTTATTTGTCGCACCTTTCTGCAACTCCGTTAGTTGGCTAACCTCCCTCCGTGCTACTTTGATCTTGCCCTCTAGCCTCCTTCTCCATGGAGGGTACTGCCCCTTGTCGCTGTTCAACTTGTAGCCAAGCATCTCACTGATCACTGTTGCCGTATTGTAGATGAGCTTGTTAGTGTCGGTAATCGTGGCTGTAGGTATTGCCCGTAGTGCTGCATTAACATCATCTAGCAGACCTTCTGAGGGTACTTCACGTAATCTTGGTAACCGGCTACGGGGGATCCAGGTTTCAAGCTTGGCCATGATCCTATTTTTCAGGTCAGTTCCTCTCGCACTCAACGATCCTTCTCCTATCGCACTTGGGGCTATGTACCCAATCTCGGGTGATGATATCTCCCCCCTGACCTGGCGTCCTGACTCCTCCTTGCCGTAGCATTTGTGTTGTACCTCGTCAATCTCTAGCTGTGAGAGCAGTCCCTTCTTTCGAATGTTGGAACACTGAGCTACTAGTTGTTTCGCCGTCATTGTGGATGTTGGGTATCGAAGAATCCATAGGTCCCTCATCCTATTCATGTAGCCCCTTCCGCCAGGGTTACTTGCGTAGTAGGACACCGGGTGTTTAAGCTGCTGCCGTCTGGCAGGAGGTTCAGGCTGCTGAGGTCCCGAACAAATAGACTCAAGGACAGCTTTTACAACAGGGCAATAGCCCTGATCAATGTAAATAGCTGACCTGACTGGATACCTCCCTGGACTTTTTAGGGGGAGGTAACAATGTTTAAAACGATAACAATAATATTTATATTTATAACAAGGTGCAATAATAATTAATGTGCAATAATAACAGTGTGCAATACACATACACTTATTCTTCTTTTTTATACTAAGTTAATATACTGTGTTGTGTTCACTGAAAAAAATATGTTGTTGGATTTACTTAATTCAATGGTGGACATTTGTTGCACACAGATGTTTTGCTTTGGCAGCAACTTAAACAATTGAGTTAAATTAACACAATTTATTCATGTTCAATAAACTTGTGCAATTTGTGTTGATAAAATGTGACTTAAACATGTTTTGATGAAGTAATTTGAGCTCTTGGAATATTTTAATCCTTCACAATTTTCTCACGTTATCCCAACACGATTCAATAACTTTTACCCAATACTACTTGGTCACTTAAATACTACATGTTATCTTCAAATTACATTTTGCTATTATATTCTAGTATCAAATACACAATTTTCAAATGGAGGCCTTATAACAGATTGTATTGTTCTCTTCCAAGATGGTTGCTGGCATCCACCAGTAACCTTTCAAAACAAAATGTCTAATTTCACTGCAGTAGGTAAAGAATTAAACTGACATTACTCCTCTACTGAATCTATATAAATCAACAGTTAAATAATGTCAGTTCTTCCGTGTTCTCTGGAATCAATCACAGCAAAGAAATTGGACTGTTTCTTTTGAAAAATGTTGGGAAAGAACAATACAAAACATTCTATTTAAGGCCTCTGACATCAAGATTCAGTTAAACAACAATTATAACTAAACAATTTGAGGTAATGTTAGTTTCCATTAACATTAAATTAGGTTACTGAATTGGCAAACACCTTCCTATTAACACCTCCCATTTTACCCCAATAACTAAAGAAATTAGCACTTGCAGGTCAAAACCTTTATTCAAGAGACGCAAAAATAACATTGATACAGTGACTGTCAAAAATTACAGCACTGATCATACTGTGACATCTTGGTTCAAAACAGCACACTTAGAAATATTCAACGTTCTTTACTTCAACTGAATGAAACTGAAAATACCATTTCACACGACCCATATGGGATATTTAGACTGTATAACTGTTCACGCTACATCTCTTCACTAGTAAAAGAAAGAAAAAATACAAAGAGAAATTAAAAAATGCTGCCAAACAGACAAACAGAACTTGTACAGAGCAAAAGGAAAAACAAACAACAACAAAAAACGGCTCGTCCTCATGGCAGTTGCAGAGTATATAAAAATGAACCCTGCGATCCGTTCCTGGAATTGAGCTTCAAAAATGCAGCAGAACAAGTGTGAGATTTAAATGTCCTCTCACCTAGAGCTGGTCACCTCACATGCATAACAGTGAGCTTCGTTGCAGGAGCAGTTTTGTCTTAGTTGTGAGCTTTTCTTGAGAGCTGAGTTGCATCCAACTCCATTACCACCCATTGAATCACCTCAAAAGTGTAGCAGAGTTGTGATGGGTAGCTCATGTTGAAGGAATAAAAAAGGTCCAAACAGCATGGCTACTGCAAAGGTCACGTTATCCAGATCTTGAAGAACAACATCAGAAAAGTCATTGCCTGCCGCATCCTCTGGAGACAGATGTTCATTGTGGTTTTCTCAATCTGTGCAGTGGCCTCAGTCAAGTCCTGGTTAAACACAAAACATTTCTTTAAGATTCCTTTTTAAACTCATCTCTTTTGAATCTACCAGTTCTAATGTTAGAGTAATTTAAACCAATGCAAGCAACATAGTAAATAGCTATAGCCAAAGAGTGGCCTGTCATGCTGCCATTCATGGTCTAACAGAGTTTCTAAGAGAGGGTGAAAAACATAATAATTTCAAATGCTTTACATTAGTTTTTGTTAGAAAGACACCGGCCCATCAGAAATCCAGGTTATGTCACTCAGAAGATGTTAGAATTTAGACTTTCAGCCCCACAATTTGGTTAGCTGTTGGTCAGTTGGTCATTTTTTCAAACAAAAGCTAATATAAATATTGGTGGGATTTTCCTTTGTTCATTAGAATGACAAATTTAAAGTTTTTTCACACTGATGTGACCCCTAATACAGGGGTGGGGATGGGGCCTCAAGGGCTTCACTACCAGGCCTCATGTGAACTTCAAATTATTAAAGAGGACTACTGGTCCTAACCAGTCCAATGAGGATCAAGTGGATAACTAAATGCATTTTTAAATGTTGCAAAGCCACAATCTACTCATAAAACACTCACCATGAACTCCTGCACCAAGATGTTGCAATTGTCTTTCACACAGATGCGGAGCACTTTGATGAGGGACTCCGAGCATTAATGTCATCCTTGACTATTATAACAAAGAAAACGATCCCAGACAAAAACTCTTGACTTTTTAAACCAGTCAACATGCAACACCAGCATCTACAAAGCAATATCAAAAGTTCCTGTTTGACATCAACTTTATGGATATATAGTTTCCAGAACATTTATTTTTAAAAAAAGATAATTTTTTCTCAGTGGGCCAGTAAATGCATGACGAAAATTATGGCATCCTTTTAGTGGAATCATTACTCACAGGTAATAGTTGACTGTTTCAATGGATGTAGCATAAAAATCTTTTACTGACCTAATGCAATACATATACACTTTGTAGTTAAAGAATTTTAAAGTTCTTACTGTCATTATGGCAGCTACATCCTTTAGCTTTGTGCCCTGTTCCCCCGATCACTTTGCAAACACTTTCAGCAGACTGTCAGAGAAAAACTCAGCTCCGTCAGAAACCTTGACTGTAAAGGCATGGTTGGGATGCACTGGAATGCTGCATTTTATCTGAAATGACATAAAATTATTTTGAAATAACAGCAGGCACTGTGCTTGGTTAATCAGTAATGTTTTGTTGAATAAAAACTGTGTTTCCAGATCTTATGGGATTAAAAAAAATCCAAAGATGTTTGTTTCTGATTTGCAACCCAACAACCCACAAGTTACAACCTCATTTCAGTTCAAGTGTGCATTAATGCGAGTCCAGTAATCACCTTTCTGGCAATACATACAGGTATAAGTTAAACCTATGGCAGATTTTGGATCTCTCAGTTGTATTAATAGGGTGAGTATGCATGCACCTAATAATTATAAAAAACCTATTATAATTAAGTTACAGAAACGAAAATAGAATATACTTTCTTACCATAACACCTTGAACCCACAATCCATCAGCTGACTCCTGGTGAAATGCAGAATAGAGGTCATCTCTCAATGTGCAGCAAAAAAAACAAAAACAAAAACAAAAGGACAGCAGGTGAGGGCAGGAGGGGTAGGGATGTAAGCTAGCATAATGCCGCTGATGATATTAGCTAAAGCTGTTCAATGTCCAAAATCTCACTAACACCACGGTGCAGTAAATACACAATGTAACTGAAGAGTCAGTTGACAAATCTATTCACACAGAAAACCAAATTATGTTATGAGTGCCTCGTAATTAGGTTTAATGTGATATTACGGCTCTTGTGCCAAAGACAAATTCAAATGAAAAAGCGCCAATTCTTTGACAACAGATAAAACAGCAAATAAGCTAACGGCTCTTTTTTAGCATGTTACATGGCGACACTCTAGACGTTTAACTACATTTGGCTGAAATATGGTAAAAATGAATTCAAAAAATCAAGACATACCAAAAACGTAGAGTTGGCTGCTCGACTTGACTGAGATGGATGCCTTTTTTAAACCACGATCCAAAGCCCGCGAGATGAAATCACGCGTGGTTTCACGAGATTTAACGTTGCTATCTTATTGACTTACTTCACCTGAACATGATATGAACAATTTAATACACCCTTTCTGCATATCATGTAGTTTTTACACTATATAGTTACATTTAACTTTAAAACATGAGGCAATTGTGTTAAATGCATGCAAGATGCTTACATAAATCCAAGAGATGGCCAGTCCCTTTTTTTCAGTGTTGTTTGTTACGTTGTGATGTGTCATATCGTGTCGTGTTGTGTTATATGTAGTGCCGACGTAGGACAGTTTCTCCAATTTCATTGTACTACTCTACTATGTATGACTGTGCAATGACAATAAAGAGTTATCTTATCTTATCTCTTATCTTATCTTATATATATATATGTTGGTGATATTAAAGTCCTGTTTGTGGCACATTAGTATATGTGAGGGGGCAAACTCCTCAAGATGGGTGGTGACCATGGTGGCCATTTAGAAGTCGGCCATCTTGGATACAACTTTTGTTTTTTCAATAGGAAGAGGACCATGTGACACATCAAACTCATTGGTAATGTCACAAGAAAAACAATTGTGTGCTTGGTTTCAACGTAACTTTATTCTTTCATGAGTTATTTACAAGTTTCTCTTTACCACAGATTACCACAAAGTAAAAGATCTCTCAGCAGCATTTTAGGCACTATTGCCCTTGTCAAATCAGTGAGCTGGGATTTTTTATTCTAAACATGAACTACTGTTACAGCAACAGACATGGACTACAGGTGTCCCACACAACAACTCAATGTCCACTATGTGAAGGAGCCAAACACATGCCTGCTCCTCTCGTTAACTGAGATAAACTGCTGGCATATTTGTTTTACATCTATACTGTCCAGTCTCTCCTGGTGGACATGGCAACACGTTATTCATGGTTACATACAATTTTAGACTGATGTGGGCCAAAGCCTGGCACATACTTGCCAACCTTGAGACCTCAGAATTAGGGAGACATTCAAAAGGGCTATTGGGGGGCGGGTATATATATACATACAAAACATTTGAATTTTACAGTGTTTACTTGATAAAATAAGTTAAATGTCACTGTTATTATTGTCCGGCCGGAAACAGGCCGGGGGTGTCCAAATTCAGAGGCTGCGTCCACCTTCGCGACCTAAGTGGGCCGGGTTGTCCGAAAGCCAGGTAGACCGGAAATGAGCGACTGTGAAATTGGACGGTCTAGCCTTCAGAATTATGTCACCTCTGCCGTCTGTTCCTTGCTGTCTAAAATATAACTGGACGCTGGTGTAGATTCTCGACCATCTGACACTTCTGTTTAATCAGTTTTCTGTTTGACGTTTATTCAGCTGTGTGAAAACCCCGGAGGAACCCTCCCGAGGGATTAATAAAGTTTTATTTAATCTAATCTAATCTAATCTAAGATAAAAACTTTAATCTCAGCCAAACCAATTTACTCACGAACAAATAGAACACTGAAAAAGGCAAAACAACATATTTAAGTTATTTGAAGTTTACAGCTACATTCTCGCCTGAAAATATGTTAAAAGTTTATTTTGCGACCCAGAAAGAGAAATAAGAGTAATATTAAAACTAAGTAGCTGAAGTACTAGCCATTGTTGGAAACTGGAATTGCAATCTGGGATATGGTTTTACAATTTTGTTGTCAGGATGTTTTAGTGCTACTATCATCTAGTTTTGATTCTGGTTCTGTCTTGGTTAAGTCCTAGTCCTGATATTGAACTGTTGTAGTCCTGTTTTAATTCCGGATCAGTTCTGGGTTTGGTTGAATTGGGGTTTAGTCCCTGTGTCTTGATACAGCCCCGACTTTGTTCTGCCTTGCTGCTTAATTAAAAAAAAAACTAGTTTAAGGTGTCCTGCATATGTGATGTTTATTTTTTCCCTATATGAAGTCATTCTTTTTTGAACAAAACTCAAAACAGAGCCTATTAATCTTTCAGTCATTTCAACCCTCACTTAATTTCCTTTCACTGCTCAGCTCTCACACAGTGGCTCAGCTATGCTCCAATCCCTCCATATTGTGGCCAATCACACGCGAGGATATAGGATAATATCATTATGTGAAAAACAGAGAGGGTGAGAGACGCGACAGTCAAGTGGAGCATCTGTCTGTCCTCTGGTCTTGGTCTTGTCTTGGTCTCAGTTTGGGCGGTCTTGACTACAAGGCTAGCATCTATACATAAGAAGTGGCCAGAGAATGGCAGGAGAAACATGAGCCGAAGTACTGGATCTCAGTGAAATAAGGAGAACTTCCCTCCAACTTTTGCCCAATCACCTTAGTGTCCTGTTTATTACATATAATAAAAAGCATTTACTGCCTGGGTGTGGTGCTCTTTGTCCATCTTGATCTAAGAGGTAGCAAAAAGACACGGCAGCCATTTTTTAACTTGAACCTTTGACTGCTTGAATAAAGAAAAGAGAAAGTTATTTCTTTAGTTTGGATCATCTTCTCTCATAAAATAACCTGACAATGTCTAACTTGTTTCGTTGTTTTGAATAAGTGAACTTTGATAGGAGTCTGGCAACATGAGCAACACTTAAAAGCATTAACACTGATGTTATAATAAAGTTTATTTAAGATCAAATCTTTTTTTTAAAGAATAGAACAACTTAAAGTGGTCTGTCCACTCATCCCAGCAGTTTCCATTACTGTTCTGATTTGAAAATGGCTGTGGCAGTTCTAATTGAACTTGTTAAACTTCATCAGCAGGTTCAGCTGAAGTGAAGTCAGTGGAAGCCAATTTAAGTAAAAATGAAAGTTACTGTTTAAGTTGGCACTGCCTCTTAAACATGTTTGGCTGAACCTGCTGAGGAGGTTCAACAAGTTTAGCTGAATTATTTAATCAAAATGAAAGTAACTGAAAGTAAAAGTTATTTACTGCTCATCATTAACATGAAGTCATCCAGCCAAAAGATGAATATTGTCAAGAAAAATCGAAGACACTTGGTTACATGTGAAAAAATTAGGTGTTTTATAATTGAACATCATTTGTAACAAAGAAAACATCACAAAACAAAAGCAAAAGTTATTTGAAAGTTATAGATCTATTAATATTATATCCAGAGATTTTTTTTACCTGGAGTAATTGAAACAGTCATGAGTAAAGTTTGAAATATCAACTACAACATAAAGGCTTTCAATAGCATATGGACAGGGAAAAACTCACATGCTTACATATATTAGGCTTACTTCATTTATATGTTAACACTAAGTCTTCAACAAAAACTCTTAAGTAAGAAACTTTATGCTGTGCAAATACAGAAATTGAATCATGATGAACAAAAAGATTCCAAAACTTCCCATTCTATAAATTTAATAATGACTCTCTGATGGCAGCTTGTAAAGGTGAATGTGAGTAGTTGTGCCCAGTTATCTAGCAATATACACTGATCCTGTACATCTGTGGATTTTAAAGGTACTTTATTGAGAGCTTAACAGAGGATGGAAAAAATCAGAGATTTAATTTCTAACCCTTTTATACATTCAAAAAATGTGGTTTAATGCTATAGTTTGTATGTAAGCTCTATCACCTGTTTCAAACCTTGATGCTATTCAGCTGCTGGCTCTGCAGACCCAGTTCGAACTGTGACAGATGTGTCAGATGCTGTTGCTGCGTCTGCCATCATTCCTTTTGCTGCAGCTACTCCTGCTGCTGTTCCTAATACTACTCCTACTGCTAAACCTAGACTTCTTTCTTCTTTCATTAATTTTATTGCTCCACCAAAGAATGCACCCAGTAGAGCTCCTGTTGTAACTCCTGCAGCTTTTGACAACAGATTTTTAAACACAGATTGTTTTGCCTTTGTTGCAGTTTCCTCTTCTGTTAAGTCTGGAGATGACTGTTTGATGCGACCTTCCTCTTGTTGAATATTTCTTTTCACTTCTTGCAGCATCTCATTGGTGAAGTAGCCTCCTTTGTTTGCCTCAATAATCTTGTCAATGGTTTTGAGTAATTCTGCCACCTGGTACTGGTTGGTCCTGTATTCATCTCCCTGGTTGTTCTTCCAGTATTTGTTATCAATGACGTGGCAGCGGCCCCCACACTTCTTGATCAGATCGCCCAGACCTTCACTTTCATTCACAAACTTTTCGATCTTCATTCCCTCAGGAAGCTGGTCACCATGAGTAAAGATTATTATAGTAAATCTAAGCGCTTCATCTGAGAAATATTGATTAATTTTGTCTATTACAGCCTTTTCATGCTCTGTGTATTTCTCCACCTTGAGAACAATGAGAAACACATGAGGACCAGGAGCACATTCTGTGATACACTTCAATATTTCAGACTTCATCTCCTCCTCAGACCTGTTTGTGTCAATAAATCCAGGAGTGTCAATAAAGAGCACTATTCTTCCACTGACTGACATGAACTTTGCCTGACATTCCTTTGTTCCAGATTTGGCAGTATGATCTACTTTAAACACAGCCTCTTTACACAGGGTGTTTGCAAAACTGCTCTTTCCAGCTCCAGTTTTTCCCAGGACCACAATCCTTCTTGCTGACTCTATAAAACAGTAATGATTCAGTGTCAGTTATTTGTCTATTGCTCTGTCTAAAAAGGTGCAAGAAATAGTATAGAAGCAGTAAAATATCACTTAAACCTTAATGACACTACAATTAAAAAATGAATGTCCAGTCTGTTTTTTTTTTAAGTGTAAGTAGAATTGCATATTCTTTACAAATCAGTCAGCTTTGGCTTACAAGTAAATATGGAAAAGTAGAAAAGAGTTTAATTCCACAGACCATTGTGCAGTTTAGACCTGGTTGTTCAGCTAGATACTGAT
The DNA here is from genome assembly GCF_041146795.1 of Maylandia zebra. Lineage (NCBI taxonomy): Eukaryota > Metazoa > Chordata > Actinopteri > Cichliformes > Cichlidae > Maylandia > Maylandia zebra. The sequence goes on from NC_135169.1 coordinate 30,163,032, forward strand.
ATAAGATAAGATAAGATAAGATAAGATAAGATAAGATAAGATAAGATAACCTTTATTAGTTAACCTTTATTAGTCCCACAGGTGGGAAATTTGTTTGTCACAGCAGAAAGTGGACAGTGCAAAAGTTATATAGCAAAAATTAGAGAACACTGGAATACAATAAGAACAATATACTGTACACAACTGTACAGAATAGAATAGAATAAAATAAAATAAAATACTATATGCAATAGAATGTAATAAAATAATATATACAAAAGGATAAACAGCATTTAGATGCAATAGAAACAACAAACGTATCCTGTTTATAAAGCTGCTGTAAAAATATTTTTTAAACACTATTTTTACATACTATACTATTTACTTAATATTTTTTACTTTAAAACATTTGTTTAGGTATTCAGTGCAGTAAATATTCTTGACAATGAAAACAAACATTTTTATTCTTAGATGGCGTTAAGTGTCCTGTGCTGACTATTAATACAGAATAAATGATAATAACTTACCATCCATCTTTTTGAAAGAAACAAAACCAGGGCAGAGACACACGATTACTCACAACCCAAAGACTTTGTGACTGCACCTTTCGTTTTGTTCTGCACCTGTTTGGCTTGTATCTTGGCAGTGCTTATTGCATTGTGGGGATTATTAAGACTGTCCAATTGCATGTGAGACAGCAACAGAACACATCTAAATATAAAAGACTATGACATTTTTATTGTTTTAGTACATTTCACACAGTTAAGTAGGGAGGCTGCTGCTGTTGATGACAATGAGCTGCAGCTGGCAAGGGCTGATGAGCAGCAGTTGTGGCTGACTTCAGGAGGGCTCAAAACCAATCCCCCCAAAACACAAAAGGGACACAATACAACATTCAAGTTCAGATGGATGACTGCGACTGAAACATTTCAGGCAACTGGTGACGGTGTGGCATGGCAGGTGACCAGCGGCGTGCTAGAAGAGTGCAGGCCATGACTGAACAGGACGTGGACAAGCAGGATGTAGCTAGGCGCGACATGGATTATAATATTTTTTAAATCTATAATTATAATTTCATTCAGAAAAAAATGAAAATTTACATTGGCAGTAATGACACCATGTTACGTCAATCAGAGGTCACTAAAATTTATATTACATTTGCCAACCCCCCCCCCCCCCCCCTCCAAAACTGGATCAGAGCCAGGGACATCTTTAGCTGCATGTTCTTAAATTTCCATCTGCAAAATCAGAAGCCCATGTAGTCCAAAAAGCTACATGGGCTTCATAGATGATTGGAAACTTTCTAAAGGACCTCTGGTCTTGTTAGGAGAGAAGGCATCCAGGTGTCTTCAAGATATAAAGAACTGGATGACCTCTAATTTTTTGCTTTTGAATTCAGATAAAGCAGAGGTTATTAACTGCACACGCTGTGAAACTGCTGCTACAGAAGCCACAAAATGTTGAAAAGACCCATTTTATTGATCACATCTTTGTCAGATTAGCAACTCCAAAACACCACATTCCTGATTTTGCAGATGATTTGTACCTGCTGTTTAGAGCTGTCAAAATCTCACATTCAGACTTACATGTGACCAAAACAATTCACAACAGTTTTATTACTATCAGATTAAAGAATATATACATTTATTAAATTCATATGTAATTAAAATAAAGTGTAGAAAGGAGGAGAGAACCTCTAACCACATAACTACACAAAAACTGTACAAAAGTACAATTGTAGTCATAATGTGTGTTACCATCAAGAGAAAGAGAGGCTGCATGCCATGAGTTACATGGATCTTTGTCATTCGCTGTGTGCGTCATGGAGACTGCACAGAGAAAGAGAAACTACACATGTGCGGTTTCTATATCACATCACACTGACAGTTCACAGCTGACCAAAATGAGCCTCAGAGCACTTCAGAAATATCCCGGCGATCCTGATGGCAAGGCATTCAGTTTTTCATTCAGTTTTTTCAATTAATCAGAAGTTAATTAATCATTAAACTCTACTGAGAGCCAATGTGTAGAATATAAAACAGTAGTTCTGTGAATTTGCTTGCCAGAACATATTAATAGTCTGGCCAGCATTTTGTACTGCTTGGAGGCATAAAAGAGATTTGTCCAAGCTGGCAAACAGGGCATTACAATAATCTAAACCCAATGACACCAATGCATGAATACGTTTTTGCAGTTCAACTGAGGATATTTTGGAATTTAGAAATGTTCCTTAAATAAATTTAACAGGAATGAGACGGAGATTTTACATGTGCGTCGAAGCCCAGAGAAGAATAAAATATTACACCAAGATTTCAAATGGTGGACTTATCAGTTGAACAAAAAGGAGGGCATGAATGATTTTAGGATGTAATTAAAAGAAGGAGCTGTAACCATGGTCTCATTCTTGTTGGTTTTTAAAACAAGCTCATTGCTACAAAGCTAAGCAGTAACCTGAGTTAAGCAGTGGACGAGGGTAAAAAGATGAAAAAAAAAAACACTTGTAAGTACAGTTAGAGCAGCTCATCATGTTAACCCTTGCCCAATATTTTGTTTATTTAATAAATGGTAATAAGGCTGAAAACCAAAAAGCCACATATAATATCAAAACTTTAAAAAAAAAGGTTTTAAGCAGATGCTTTTATAACTATGCCCCAGTGTTGAACAGCGCAGTAAAGCTTCTGTGCTTTTAAAAATAGAACAATTCAGTGTTTGAATAAGGGAGTGGTAAAATGTTTCGGTTTCCAATGCTAGTTAAACAAGTTTCAAACAAAGAAGATATTTTTAATTAAGTTCAGTTTGAAAAATGGAAGAGTGATGCATTCATTCCCTCTTGACAGGTTACTGGCACAGGTACACGTAATTCCATTAATGCATAGCTGCAGTTATTAAACGATGACTCAGTGTGTAGAGCTGTTCGCACTAAAGTAAAAAGCACCATCACTTCGGGCGGATACCCTCTCGGCGCCAGCTGTGGTCGCAAGGCTGGAGCTGAACAACAACACCCTGATAACGACTGTGTTTAGTCTGTTTCTTCCCATTCCATGCAAGGCCACCTGGACTGTTTACTTAGCCTGGCAGGGCGAAGGACACTGTCTCAGCTGAACTCTGGACACGCACACACATACATATACACTGATATGCACACACTCATCCCCCCTCCCTTTCCAAATGCCTCCGATGCTTGTTCCCTCCTGGGAACACGGCGGTCTACCTGGAATGGTAGCACTGGGAAGGATGGCTGCTGTGTTTGCTTCGGATTACTCCTCACCCCCCACTCGACCCTGAGGCTTATCACGTGTTCCATAATGTTGTGCTGTGGACATTTATGTGCTTTTTTGTGCAGAGGAGTTTTTTTGTTTCCTGTTCTCATGCTGTCCTCCCAGGAGACCAGCATGAGTAGAGGTCTCTTTTTTTCCTCTTTTACTTTCCCATTGTAGTGAATATTTCAGTGTTTTTTTTCTGTAACGCTCCCGATCTCCGACCTGTATCCCCATGTGATGTCTGTGTTGTGTATGTAAGGTCGGGGGGGGGGGGGGGGGGGGGGGGGGGGGGGGGTGTGTCCTATTTCACTGCAGGGCAACCTGCACGTGGCGAATAAAGCCTTGATTGATTGATTGATTGATTGATTAAATTCCAATGTCTTGTAATAACTGTAGCATATTTAATATGCATATACAAATACATAGAATTTGAAATAATTCAATCAAAATCAGCCACATATGGTCTGAATATGAGCCAGGAGCTACATTTTAGTGAAATTGTTAATAGGGACATGCTGTCTCATGCATAACGAACACAAGCACAAGTTAAACACAAAGATACAAATGTTGTTTATCCATTTCACACCATTTCTGTTAAAATATGGCTATTTTAGACAAACATTTTAAAAATGATCTGAAATTAAAAAAACATAAAAATAAAAAGTTACATGTTTTACCAGCCACCTATTATGAATCCTGATTCTTCAAAAACAAAAACCATTTTCATGTTTTCTCCAATAAATTGTCAGAAAACTCATAAAACATCCAGTGGAACATGGTTTTCATTGTTACTCTGTGTCACAGATATGACAGTTATATGGTTTTGTGTCTGAAAATCTTATATTATTGCATGATTCTGATGCTCAAAAGTAGTTATAGAAGAAATAGTATGATTAGATCACCATGTAGCATTAGAACTCCTGCTCACAGCTTCAAGAATATGAAACATAACACAGTCAAAATGACAAGACACTCTGGGCCGCAGTTGGAAGGTGACAGTTGAATGTTAATACCACGTTTTTTGGGTGGAGTAACTTGTTTCTGGGTAAGGTCAAACTATTTGGCAACTGTACAAATACAAAATGAAACAGTCACAACGCTGAGTTTCAGGTGTGGTCAAATAACAATAGTCACAAGTTATTTATTGGTGGCTGTAGCTCAGAAGGTAGATCTGCTAATCCTCCACTAATCTGAAAGATGGCGCTTTGATGTCTGGCTGCTGCAGTCTGCATATTGAAGTATCGTCAGGAGAGATACTGAACCCCGTTGTGAATGTTACATAGAAAAGCACACTGGCATTGAAAGAAAGTAAGTGGGAATGAGGAAAACTGTATAACATGTTCTGAGTATAAGAAATGTTTCCTGTACCAATCTATTTACCACCGCCACAGTTTACACGGTCACTTAATAGTGAGGTGACTGGGTTCTCCTCAAGTCTAAAACGGTCAGCTCATGCATTCACACTGTTGGAGCCAATAGAAGAAAAAAGTCTTATGTGCACTGCAGGTCTCAATTTAAACGACAATACAGTCTGTCTGTCTAACAGAATGGAATGGAAAGAAATTTAGTGTATTATCTTAAATTACTTATTTTTTACTTTATAGTAAATACTCAATAGCAAAATGTATTTAATATGTTATATTTTGATGGATTTTATGCAACCATCAACAACAGCTGTGTTTTAATGAGTAATAGTAAAAAGCAATTTAATACATGTGAAATAAAATTTTGTCATCGTCATAAGCAAACAATCCCAAGACAAACATATTACTTGGTGTTTGGCAAAGAGGTTTAAGGGTAAACTTTACAGGCAGAGTTGTGTATTTACGAATACACGGACAATACCCTTTGATAACAGGATGGGTGTTTGGTTGGAATTGTTATCAATGAATCATAAAATATACACATGAAAAAAAAAACCTGAGTCACATAATTAAAGTTGTTTATTGATGCACAGAACATGTAAATGATTATGTAAAGGTCCTCTGAAGCTGCTGGTACCTCTGCATATAAAAGCTTTAAAACATCACAAACCTGAGAAGATCAAACAATTTCATAATCAAGTTACAATTGCCAGGAACACATGTTTATATTTTATCATACATGTTTTAATGTATGGCCACTACTTTGTATTTACTCAACACATTCAGGAACTTGCAAAACAGAATAAAATCTTTATGCTTTCCATAAAGATTCCAAATGGGCCAAATTATTTTAATACAATGGTTTACCCACACAGATTAATGACAATATTTTTATGTAAGCTTTATATGTATAATGATTAGGCTGTTTTATTATATGGCTGTGGATCTGTGTTTATTCAAATGGATTCCATGGATTGTATATTATCTCATACAAAGCATGAAGTCTATTCCAAATGGCCTCAAAACCCCCCACAACTTCCTTTTCAAAAGGTTCTGGGACTGGAATGGGGACTGATTCAGATGGAACAGGAGCAGATGGAACAGATGGAACAGGAACAGATGGACTAGATGGAACAGATGGAACAGATGGAACAGGAACAGATGGAACAGATGGAACAGATGGAACAGGAACAGATGGAACAGATGGAACAGATGGAACAGATGGAACAGGAACAGATGGAACAGATGGAACAGGAACAGATGGAACAGATGGAACAGGAACAGATGGAACAGGTGGAACAGGAACAGATGGAACAGGAACAGGTGGAACAGATCCCTTTCCAAACTTTGATTTGATCAACAAAGCTGAGACAATTGCAAATAATCCTGTGATGACAGCAAAACCCACAAAATATTTAAGCCATGATTTTTGTGCATTTTCCATGTGTCTCTTAATGATGTTAACTTTAGCCTGCTTTCTAATCTCTTCCTGTGACAGATTTTCTGATGACTTTCTAACCCGATTTTCCTCTTTTTGTATTTCTGTCTCCAATGTTTGGAGCTTTTCATTAGTGTAGTATCCTCCATTGTTTTCTGTCACTATATCTTCTATGCTATTGAGCAGCTCTGCCACCTGGAACTTGTTGCTTCTATATTCATCTTCCTGGTTGTTCTTCCAGTATTTATTGTCAATGACGTGGCACCGACTCCCACATTTCCTCACCAGATCACTCAGAGCTTCACTTTCATTAACAAAATCCTTGATCTTCGTTCCTTCGGGGAGCTGGTCACCATGAGTAAAAACCACTGCAGCGTATTTAAGAACATCTTCAGAGAAATGTTCACATAATTGTGCGATGACAGCCTTTTCGTGCTCTGTGAATTTCTCTGCTTTGAGCACAATGAGAAAAGCATGAGGACCCGGAGCACACTCTGTAATACAGCTCAACATCTCATGCTCCAACTTCTCAGACCTGCTTGGGTCAAAGAAACCAGGAGTGTCAATTAAAGTCAGGCTTCTTCCATCAACAGTCTTGGTCTCGCTCTGAGACAAACATGCGTTTGAGTCATTAAAATGATTAATCTTCAATCTGGTCTCGCCCAATATGGTATTAGCCAGACTGCTTTTCCCAGTTCCAGTTTTTCCCAGCAGGACAATCCTCCTTGTCTTTGTCACTGGAAGAAAAAATGAATAGATGAAAATATCTGATTAACTCATTACCTCATCTGCTTCCTGACATCTCTGATCAATTTTCAAATTTCAGATCAAAAATCTATCAACCCAGTATCACAGCAAAAGTGTAATAGACATGCCGGACCACCGTGTCTATTTCACACCATGCCTCTCCAAAACGTGAAATGGAAATGTATGAAGAATTTGCGTGACCAGCAGGGGGCGATGATATATTAAGCTAAGAAGTCAGTAATGAACAAAAAATCATAATTGCATAAGTACATTCAATAGTCCTTAACAGTCACAAACTATTAAGCTTAATATGTATATACATGTAAATATGTTAATTTTTTTTTTAACTATTTCCCACAATTATTTTCGTGTTGGCTTGAAATAAAAAAGCTCCCTCTGGTGTTACTGCAACTTCTGCATGCTTGTCTTTATCACGCTTTGGAGAGTCAAAGTGTTAAACAGACATGGGGGATATAGGTGTCTGTATGTACCCTATCTCCTTAAAGGATAGGGTACATACAAAAATTACATGCAAAATTTTGCATGAACAATGTCACATATATGTTTTAACAAAACAGATTAGTTATAAATCCCAACTCTTTCTGGACTCGCTTTACCAACAAACATTTTTATCAGTTAATAAATTAAAAGGGGTGATTTGTATTGTTTGTTTTTTGTTTTAAATTACACACAAAGAAATGTGATTCAAACCTAGTATCATTCTGGTTGATTTGAAGGAAAATATCACTGACATCTACAGCATAAGAGTGTCTGAAATCTTTTAGCTAATCATTCATCAGTGTCATTTATTGGTCCTTGTGATTACGCTGCATATAGAGACTTCAACCAAACAGATGCAAGTACAAAGTAAATTTAAAGCATGTTTGAGATTTTAAAAGAAATCTTACTGCAGTACACTGCAAGCCATGTGTCAGCAAACAAGCCTTGATACCCAGAAATCTTGCTTGTATTTATAAGATTGATAAAGCTTAGAGCAGCAATACTGTTAAACATTTTTCATAGCAAAATAGTTCTTGAGATTAACTCAGTTAATTAAAAATATAGGTCACAGTTTAGGATTTTGATTACTAGAGTGACAAACACTCATACGTTGGAGTAATGTCTATTTAATAGTTACTTACCCTCCATGCTCACCAGAAAATAGAAATCTGTCAAAAATATAGTCTGGTTCCCGACGTGTCTCTGCAGTGAGTCGTTTGCTTTTGTTTTCGTACTGCGACTTACCTTGTGCTTCGCTTCTGATACCTGTCTAACTTGTTCTCTGGGTTTTAGCCAGAATAAGTGAACAAAACACTGCGCACAGTGTACGTTTACATATAATAATCCACAGTGCTGCAACACAGAGATAAAGATAATAAATAACTACATGACCCAAAAACATGATACAAGAAGAAAGAAAAAGTTAAGCTGTATTTCATTGACCTTACAGATTTTTAAAAAAATATTTTTTTTTCTATTCTTCAGAAAAGTGGAATTTATTTCTGCTTGAATATATGAATACTTCTTATATTGGCCTTTAAACCCTTACCTTACACTACTAACTCTGTAAATTCTTTGTTCTGTGAACTACATATAACTTATTCAAAGTTTGGATTTATGTTAACAAAATACAAACGTCTGCATTTTCTTTTGATTTATTTAGTCTCATTTGTTGCTGCATTTGTCAGTCAGTAACTTTTATACAGTCTGGAAACATGAGCAACACTTAAAAACATTAAAACTGACATTACAATAAAGTTTGTCGAAGATCAAATCTGTCAGTGGTCTGTCCACTCATCCCAGCAGCTTCCATTACTGTTCTGGTTTAAAAATGTGGTAGATTTGGCTGATCCTGTTAAACTTCATCAGCTGGTTCAACTGAAGTAAAGTCAGCGGAAGCCAAATTAAGTAAAAATGAAAGTCGCTGTTTAAGATGTCACTGCCTCTTAAACATGTTTGGCTAAACCTGCTGAGGAGGTTTAACAAGTTCAGCTGAATTAACATGAGGCTAGTAAATGAAAATTGTCAAGAAGTTGAAGAAACTTGGTTACATGTGAAACAATTAGCTGCTTTATTAGTGAAGACTTGTAGCAAAGAAAACATCGAAAAAAGAAGCAACAATTATTTGAAAGTTATAGATCTGTTATTGAAATACCCAGAGATTTTGTTTAAGCTGGAGTAATGGACATATTCATGGGTAAATTCTGAAATATAAACTGCAACATAAAGGGTTTTATAGCATATGAAGAGGGGGAAAAAAATCACATTCTTACATATCATTAAGCATAAGCTACTTCATTTATATGTTAACAGTAAGTATTCAACAAAAACTCTTAAGTAAGACATTTTGTACAATGCAAATACAGAAATCCAATCATGAGGAACAAAAGGATTCCAAAATGTCTCATTCTATAAGTTTAACAATGACTCTATGATGGCAACTTATAAAGGTGAATGTGAGTAGTTGTGCCCAGTTTCCTAGCAGTATATGCTGATTCTGTACATCTGTGGATTGTAAAGGTACTTTTTTGAAAGCTTAACAGATGTTTTAGATATTTAATTTATAACCTGTTTTTACATTTAAAAAAATAAACAAAGTGTGCTTTAGTGTTGTAGTCTCCTTTCTTTGCTTCATCACCGTGCACCAGTTTCATGTCCATCAAACGTGGTACTCCTGGTTTTATTTGGCTGCTGGCTCTGCAGATGCAGCAGGAACTGTGCTAGATGATGTTGGTGCATTGTTTTTAGCTACTTTCGCTGCAGCTGCTATTCCCAATGCTACTCCTACTCCTACTAAACCTACAGTGCTGTCTTCTTTCCCTAATTGTATCGTCCCACCCAGGAATGCACCTAACAGATCCCCTGTTGTAACTTCTGCAGCTTTTGACAACAGATTTTTAAACACAGATTGTTTTGCCTTTGTTGCAGTTTCCTCTTCTGTAATGTTTGGAGATGACTGTTTGATGCGACCTTCTTCTTGTTGAATATTTCTTTTCACTTCTTGCAGCATCTCATTGGTGAAGTAGCCTCCTTTGTTTGCCTCAATAATCTTGTCAATGGTTTTGAGTAATTCTGCCACCTGATACTGGTTGCTCCTGTATTCATCTCCCTGGTTGTTCTTCCAGTATTTGTTATCAATGACGTGGCAGCGGCCCCCACACTTCTTGATCAGATCACTCAGACCTTCACTTTCATTCACAAACTCTTCGATCTTCATTCCCTCAGGAAGCTGGTCACCATGAGTAAAGATTATTATAGTAAATCTAAAAGCTTCATCTGAGAAATATTGGTTTATTTTGTCTATCACACCCTTTTCTTGCTCTGTGTATTTCTTCACTTTAAGCACAATGAGAAAAACATGAGGACCAGGAGCACATTCTTTGATACACTTCACTATTTCAGACTTCATGTCCTGCTCAGATCTGTCTGTGTCAAAAAATCCAGGAGTGTCAATAAATAATATGGTTCTTCCACCGATATTCATATACTCTGACTGACATTCACTTGTTCCAGATTTGGGGGTATGATTTACTTTAAACACAGGCTCTCCACACAGGGTGTTGGCAATACTGCTCTTTCCAGCTCCAGTTTTTCCCAGGACCACAATCCTTCTTTTTGACTCTATAAAACAGTAATGATTCAGTGTCAGTTATTTATCTATTACTTTGTCAAAAACAGTGCAAGAAATAAACAGTAAATTGAAGTGGAGGTAAAACTGCATGATGTGTACAAGCCAGTCAGTACTGGCTTACAAGTAAATATGGAAGAGTAGAAAAATGTAATTTCTCTGATTGTTGATCAAAGTTTAGACTTAGCTGTTCAGATGGTGGATACAACTAAATCATTTTGAATTATTAACTCTATCAAGCATACACTCAGTGTATTACAGTCTTGAATATATTATATAACATTTGCATAACTACTTTAGGTATTCAGTGGAGTAGATCATGTTGACTGAGAAAAACAATCACTTTCAGAGAACTTTCTTCCTTTGTGATCCCACATTTCTGTTAATCATTAATACAGAATACATGATAATAACTGCGACTTACCGTCCATGTTTTTGAAAGCGAAATCAGCGCAGAGACACACGATTACTCAGATCCTGTGGACGTTGTGACTGCGCCGTTCGGTTGTTTCTGTACCTTTTGGACTTGTTTCTCAGCAGCAAACTAAAGTGATGAGCTTACCTCATAGTGTGTTTCTCTTTTTTTCCCACACCTGGCAACAGCATGAGAAAACTATTGTGCATATTTAAATGTTATTTATTTAAATAAATTAATAACAAAAACACAATTTTTCTTTTCATTTTTATATAAAAATCTTGGCGAGCATATTGTTATAACCCAAAGTTAAATATGTCTGTAGTAAATATGACAAAAGCAAAAGAGAGGTACTTTACTGTTCTAGAATACTATAATGAAAAGTTTTACTATATATACATAAAAGGTGTGTGTTACGTATTTGAAATCTTCAAGCAGCTGTTTCCTTTAGGGTTCGCCTCAGTTGATCATCTGCTTCCATCTCACCCTAACCCTAGCTTCATCCTCTGTTACACCAACACGCTCACTCTTTGAGCAAGTGTTTGGGCATCAGTGAGAAGAAAAAACTCCCTTTTAACAGGGAGAAAAAGGAAATGAGGGCACAGGCATAACTATATAACTTTATTATTATTATAACATTATTCCAATATATCAAAAATACAAAATAAACTCAAAATTCTGCAACACAGACGCAGCCACCCGACAATTGTAGTGTATCTACGGGAGGATTCAGGTCACCTGCTCATGCCCTAACTATATGCTTTGGCAAAAATGAATGTTTTAAGTATTGTATGAGCACCCTGAGAGCAAAGTGCTCTAATGGGGTGATTTGGTACTATATGGTCTTTAAGATAAGATGGGAACTGATTATTTAGGATTATTTAGCCAAGCCTTTCCAATTTTGTCTCCATCTTTGTCAAACTTGGTCACTGCTAATGAAAACGTTATCATCTGCAACTCTACCAGGGCTACGTCATCATTACATCTGTCTCCCTCTCATTCCCACAGGTATTCTATAATTCTACTGGACATAGTTGCTCCCTACACTCACACTGAAATGTAATGAAATGTGAACACTATAAATAGATTCAGTTACCGCTGGGATAATAAATAATTATACCTAACTTAATGAATGTCTTTTTAGTTAAATAGCTGACTTGTTTTTACCCCATGAGAGTTTGGTGAACTGTCCCTGTGCCCTATGACAGCTGGGCAGGCTCCAGCCTCACTATAACCCTGATTTGGATAAGCAGAATAAACTGGATGGATGAATCCTTTTCTTTTTTTTTCTTTCATTCTCTTTTCAGCTGCTTTTGCATATTTTTCTGACTTTGATCAATATTTACATTCATTTTCATATTCAAAACCAAGGCAGCTACAAGAGAGCCTTTGTTGAGCTGGGTAATTCATTTTCACTTGCAACAGAAAAATCACACAGAAGAGGGACTATTTGGGAAATGTAAATCAAGTTTGACATGATTTGTATTTGACCTGAAATACAATCTAAAATCCAATTATGATGACACTTTGTGATTTTGTCAGATTTAGCAAATAAAATGATTTGCCATCATAATTAGAGTCATAATGTAATATCTAAAAATCCAGAAATGTTTGGCTAAAATGAAGTGAGTCTTTCAGATATTCAAGTAAAAATTCTACAGTACTACACTGATACACACATATACACATATATTACTTTAGGAATTTTTTGTTGACTTCACATTAGAAATGTTTTAGCTAGCAGAACAAAGATGCAGGAGAATCTGTTTCTGCTCATTCTGATGGGTAAGTGGATGATCTTATCAATCATACAGCAGTACTGTTAGCTTAAAGCAATAAGAGTGATTCTGGACTGATGCACCTGTTAAATGGCAGTAATGGTGAAATAATTGTATTCGGAGCCTTATATAAACGAGAGGAACAGTGTAAATGATTTTCTTTTTGCATTTTTATATTATAGAGCAAGGCCAAAGTTTACTTACTTTTACCTTACTTTTTAGACAAAAATGTCAGCAGTTTTTAGGTGTGTCTGCATGTTTGTGCTAAATGATAACAAAAAGGTTAGTGTAATTAAACAGGTGCTTTTGTGACAGTGATGTTGGGGGAGCTGGAGGCTGGCCCCGTTTGAAGTCTTTAACTCATTTTATTGATTTTATCTAAAAAAAAAGAAAAAATAATCACAATCAGGGTGAGAGTCACGCATGCTCCAGCTCTATGTGAGGCAGCTTTACCAGAGCAAGACTCTGAGAGAGACAGGTGCATCTTCGCACAGAAACCAGTCTGGACCAAATGACAAAACGCTGAATTGACCATTTGAGCCCTGACCAAGGACTCCACCCTGAATATCAGTGAAGCCATTTAAAATAGAGACGGCCCTACCCTTTACCAATGTAGTAAATAAGAGAGCTAAACATTAAACACTGGCCAGTGAGACTGTGAGGGACGGTTTTTAACCTGACCAGTGAGCCAACTTTAAGTCCTTCTGAGTGAATCACACAGAGGTTTAGAAATCAACCAAGGTGGCTTTGCAAATTTTGGAGAGAGAAAAAAACACAACTCCTGACCAGCTTTTCTGCACCTGTTTATCATCACCTTGTACCAGCAGTGATCAGTGTTGCTGTGGCCCAAACATCACTCTGTAAGAGATTTTTTGATAAGCTGACAAAGAGCCTTTTTTTACCGCCACTAAAGAAGACTGCATTTGGATCTGATCCAGCACACCTCAGGAAAGCTGCGACACATAAAAGACTGTGACTTACAAGAAGCGGTCGACATTTGATGACAGATCTTAGATAATCGTGACGTACTGTATTTGAGAGTGTGTAAGTGCTCTAAAATTGTATATTATGCTTTTAAAATGTGAAATGTGATGTGATTTTAAGCACCAAAGAACATGATTTTTAGAAAAATGTTATTCTTATGTTTTGAACGTATGTGTGATTAAAAAAAAAAAAATCTATCACTATTGTATGCCTTATAGAAAAAGTGTTAATTGTATGTATTTGTAATCATGTATCTTTGATAAATAAAATAACAACAGTCACTTGGAAGTGAGACTGTTAATCACAAAAGTGGTGGACAGAAAAGAATTTTCCAGTTTAGAATAAATCAGAATAAATCAGATGACTCAGTTAACAGTTTGGATTTATTTACATAATATCAACATATCAAGGAGTTTATGACTTCTCTGTTTTTCTTTTCTCAAAGAAAAGACATAAAACTTCACAAAATGTGAAGTTACAGCACAATTTACCCAGACGTACTTCTTTTTCAGTCAGGGTCCTTTTACAACATCCATATTAGCTCAGGTAATGAAAATACAATTATGGCATAGACAGGAAGTAAACTTTAACATTTGAAGTTCAAGTCTTGCTTAGACGATGTGAAGCATCTCATGGACCTTTTTTCTTGGATTATGCATCAACCTTATGCAAATCAGTTGTAATTTATTTGAACAAATGTAGAAAGCAGCACCTCCTTTCTTCTGTGATGCATTTACTTTACTACATAAACTAGACATTAGTGTTGCCAGCGTTAACATTTCTCATGTCACCATCGAGCATTTTTAAAACCCAACTTCAGTATATGCAGTGTGGACTCGCAGATGGAAATAGCAATGAATCTAGATATTCAAAGTTTTCATCAGGCTACCTTTAATATTTTCAAGGTTTTTGTTTTATTTTTAAATCAAACATTTCAGCATTTTGTATATTTTCCAAAATGGCACGGCCTCCCCTTCTGAACATCTTCTAATCATGCCGTCCCTATTTCAGTAGCGGCTGGGGCCAAAGACAAACGGCTGCTGCTGGAGGAGCACCGGAGCCAGGGCAGCAAACATTGGATAGTGCCACAAGTGTGTGTGTGTATGTGAAACATAAAAATAAAAAGCAAAACAGCAAGCGGGTCCTGTCAGGTCCTGTCAGGTTTACATTATCATATACCAAATCCCTAATATAACCAGACCCAGGTAGAATAAATGTTGTTCACTGTAAGAAACTACAAAGTTTCATCAATAGTTTTTATTTCTGTAATCACTACTAAAAAAAAGGAAGAAGGAAAAAGGATATATACATTTCCATACAATATGTACGTGATTCTTTGAATTATAATGTGACATAATCAAGTTTAAATCAAAGCATTCACCCCTACTTGCTAACATCTACAAGTAACAAACACTTAGTTTGTTACAAGTAAAACTAGCACTTTTAGCATTTATTCAAGGAAAAGCTGTTTGGTCAGCACTATTTTTCCTTGAATAAATATCTCAATAGTTCCTCTACTATCTCTACTTATAAAGTAATCATACAAGTCATAAGAAAACAACACTCCTTTCTCTGCTCTCTTTGCTGTCCACTCTGTCGTTGTCATGATCCTAACAACTATTTAACAGTGTGTTCCAGGACAGCTTTAGCAGCTTTCTGAAAGGCTTCCGATGCACTTTCTGATTGTTCAGCTGCAGCATATCCTAACCGACCTCCCTCTAACCCTTTCTGTATAGCAGCCAGTGATACTGTTGCATCTGTCTGCTCCTGCAGATTCAAAAAAGTTGATGTGACCATCTTTGCCACACCAAGAAAGGCTCCAACCAATACGCCTGTTGCTGTACCTGCAAATATAATCAGCAGCTTGTTCATCACACCCTTTTTAGCTTCAATTGCAATCTGTTCAACCGACATGTTTGCTGATGACTGTCTAATGAGCTCTTCCTCTTTCTGTAGTTCACTTTCTATCTTCTGTAGCATCTTATTGGTGTAGCAGCTTCCATTGTTTGCCTCACTTATCTTGTCTATTGTCCTGAGTATCTCTGCTACTTGGAACCGATTGCTCCTGTAGTCATCTTCTTTGTTGTCTTTCCAGTATTTATTATCAACAACATGGCATCTGCCTCCACACTTCTCCACCAGATTGCTGAGCTCTTTGTTATGACTGATGAATTCCTCGATTCTCGTTCCCTCTGGGAGCTGGTCGCCATGAGTGAAGACAACGGCAGCGTATTTCATAGCATCTTCAGAGAAATCTTGACATATTCTTTTGATTACATCTTGCTCCTGCTGTGTAAATTTCTCCACTTTGAGGACGATGAGAAAAGCATGAGGTCCGGGAGCGCACTCTGTCATGCACCTCACTATCTCATCCCTGAGTAATTGCTCAGACATGCCTGTGTCAAAAATACTACGAGTGTCAATAAAACTGATGTTATTTCCATTTACAGACTTAATTACTAAACGGGGCACACTTATTTCAGAAACGGGTGAATGGCATACGTTGAAGACATTCTCTCCCAGTATGGTGTTGGCCAGGCTGCTTTTCCCAGCCCCAGTTTTTCCGAGTAGAACAATCCTCTTTGAAGTCAGTGCTGGAAGACAAGAAACACTTGTGTAAATGAAGAGATGTAGAAGTCAATTTCAAAATGTCTTGTTGGTTTGCTGCTGAATAACCATAACCTGGTTATGGTTTTGTTTATGTGTTTCCTGGAGTAAATGAATTTTCTATGAAATTTCCTGCTATTACATTTGCAGTCCTAAAGTTAAAATGGGTATTTTGAGCAAGTATGTTCATGATATTCACCACTTATGTCCAACCTACTGGCCTTAAATTGTTAACTACAAATAAGTGATGAGATGATGATGGGAAATGTATTAATTTTGCATGTGTTTGTTCATTAATCAAACTACTACTAATAGTAATACTAACACGACTACTACTACCACTACCACAATAATAATAACAATACCAAAAATACTACATTTTATTTTAGGTACCTTTCAAAACAAGAAATGTTTTTTGAAATCATCAATGAGAGTTGATAGTTTAAAGAGACGTGTTTGAAGATGGGATTTGAAGTTAGAGACCAAGATCAATATTGAAGATTACTGTTAGAAGAAAGTTCCAGACTTGGGGGCAACTGCAACTGTAAAACATACTGAAGCACGAGTAGTGAAGTGGACAGAAGAAGAAGATCTGAGGGCATCGGCGTAACTTTGTGCTGAACATTAGGGGATTTATTTACCCAGATTAAATAAATCTAGGTAAAATCCCAGATGATTAAATATGCAGCTATTTTGCGGGTAATAACAGAAATGAGTAAAGAACATCAACAGCCTATATATGCAAGACAATTCATAATTTTATTGGTTGGGTCTGATTATTGGGGGGGGGGGGGGGTCATAACCCCCCTAACCTCCCTGGAAATTACGCCCCTGCCTGAGGATGCAATTGGGTGTGTTATGCTGAAGTTCAGAGTTGTAATGCAGAACAAGGTTGTGGGTGACTTTAAAGTGACTAGGAGAGTTTTATTGTTTAGAATTTAACCCCCTAAGACCCAAACTCCTTCATGGCATGCATTTTTAATTTCTCTTTGATATCTGGGCTGATTGGGACCTGATGAATGTAAAAACAAAGAATTACTAGATTTTTTTTTTTAACCTGATTTTTTTTTCTGAGAAAACTGAGATCCACATATGAGGACATTCGTTTTAAATTTTGATAGATCATTGCCAGTATAATGTCCTCGTAAGTGTACATCAGGCCCTTGTAGAGCAAAATTTTGTATTTTGGTCTAGACAACCCAAAATATGATGTCCACATATGTGGATGCCAGGTCCTAGGAGGTTAAAGCAAGGTCTCATAATAAGAGACAATATAGCTGTGGGTAATTTACTAATAGGACAGGTGCAGTTTCTTAATTGTAATAAAAACAAACAATGAACATAGGTCATGCATGTTAAATGTAGCACAAACTGTTTTCAACAGAATTGTTGTAGTAGAAACAGGTTTCAGCAGCTGAGAGACTCCGATGAGGGACTGTAACCTGTATGACAACATTTTAAAATCACATCCAGTAACATTCTTGTATACAGAACACTTAAATCAGTTTAAGGGATGAATTGAACTGGATTTGCCTGATTGACAAAACTTTATGTTTGTACTTTGCGACCGATGGTGTGAACAGATGATATGCAGGGTGTCTGTGTCACATATGGTCAAAGTGTATGCAGCTGAATTTGTGTAGGTCCATCACTAAAAACACTAATGAGTATGGGCTCAAACTGTGGTCATAAATATTTTGTATTTGTAAATCAAAAGCTTATTTGTGAACCGAGTTTTGTAACCGTGTAAACCAAAATATGTAAAAATGTTATGTTTGTGCATCTACAGATGAGAATTTGTGTGTGTGTGTAAAACAGATTTGTGTTTGTAAAAAATATTTACATGAGTTACAAATTTTTTGGTTAAGGTCTGCTTACAGATACAAAGCAAAGAACTACGTGTAAAACTCTGCGCTCAGCTTCCCTGGCTATGGGACTTACAAATACAAATTTTGACCCGATTTTTCTTCCTTTCAGCTGATTGGTCAATGTCACGTTAATCACAAATTTAACAATCCAATCAGAGAACAGATGGGTTTGGCTGTCGGAGGGTGCTTTACGCAGTTTCAGGTCCTGGAAGAATAAATGCCCTTTTACATGCCAGCTCTGTATTTTTCTTCATCACCATGAAGGATCACAACTCCAATGTCCAAAGTCAAAGTCACCCTCTGTTTTGTCCGTTTTTGGGACATATTAGCTTTGAACTCCTCTGCACAGGCACTGAAATTGCTGTTACAGAAGCCACACTATGCTGAAAAGACCCCAACACAAAATACTAAAGATATGGAATTTGAAGGTTTGGTAATTTCTTATCACATCTTTGTCAGACTGCCCATTCCAAAACACCAGATTGCTGAGAGAGGCTGCATGCATTAAGTTACATGGGTCTTTGTCATGCACTCTTGTGCATCATGGAGACTCAACAGAGAAAGAGAGAGTACACATACGTGGTTTCTACATCACATCACACTGACTGTTCACAGCAGACAAAAAGACCCTCAGACTACTGAAAACATCCAGGTGTCCCCAATACCAAGTCTGCCCCTCTCAAGGGATTTTTGTAACAATGAATTGATTCATTCAGGTTTTTCAATTAATCAGAAGCTAATAAAACATTTCCTTTAAATGCATATTTGTACTCTTTAATTGTATTTGATATAAAGTAAGCTTGACTGACCGTCCATGTTCTCAAAAAGAAATCACACTTGTCACCGGGACCTCACGATGTCCTTGCTGTGTGTTTCTCCACCTGCTCTCTTGCTGCACTTTGGCTGTGCTTTCGTTTGTCACCAATTGGACTTGTTAACTGACACCTTAACTACACAAAACAATGAGCAACACCTCATGCTCAGAAATATTTTTTGCTGTGGGATTGGAAATCGATTCAAACCCACAGCATGTCGTTATATAACTGTTCACATTTTATGTATCAGAGCTGGTCATCACATTAACCTGCGTCAGTTGTTTTGTTTATTTTATAAGTAGTAACAGAACTGAAAATCAAAAGCCACATATACTATAAAAACTATTTATAAATAAAAGATATTTATGAAAAAATTGTTTGAAGCAGATACTTTGATAACTGTGACTGCACAATGAACTGAGACATAATTTCTTTAGGGATTATTAAAGTATTCTGATTCTGACATAGTGTTGAACAGCTCAGTAAATCCCCTCAGTGCTTTAAAAACAGGACAATTCAGAGTTTGAATAAGGGACTGGTAAAATGTTTCTGTTTCTCATCCTAGTTAAAGAAGTTTTAAACAAGGAAGGTATTTTTTAATTAAGTTAAGTTTGAAAAATGGGAGAAACTGATGCATTTATTCCCTCTTGACAGTGGCACATGCACATGTAATGCTTCATTAATGCATAACTGCAGATTAAACAATCAATCAATGCATGGAATCCAATGTCTTTGAAATCAGCTGCTTTTTTAAAATAAATGTAGCACTATTAATTTTTTCTGAAAAAATATAAAATTTTCATGGCTCAAAACACATTTAAGCTTTATTTTTACACCCACTCCAAGTGTCACAATCAATCTCGATCTGCGGGCTAAATATGAACTAGAAGCTACATTTGAGGGAAATTAGTGAGACGGTCATGCTGTCTCATGCATAACAATAACAAGCACAAGCTGAAGAAGAAGTGAAGCAACAAATAGCCAAGATAACCACTGATTGTGAGACATGCTTTCATCCTGGCCTCAGGCTACAATTTTAAAAGACTGCTTCATGACCTAAAGTTGTTTGATCACTATGGTGTGACTTGTCCTTCCAGTTGGGGAGGATGAGGGAATGAAGATGGGACAAGGACACATTGTGGAAGAGAGACAGAGATTAATACTAACTCAGGATTAAATGCAGAGAGTTGTATAAACACATAGTGAGTGAAAAGGGTAAGTGAACAAGAAACAGTGCATTATGGGAAGCCCCCAGCAGCCTAGACCTATTAAAGCATAACTAAGGGAGGATTCAGGCTCACATTATCCAGCTCTAACTATATGCTTTAGCAAAAAGGAAATTTTTAAGCCTAGTCTTAAAAGTAGAGAGGGTTCCTGTCTCCTGATTCCAAAGTGGAAGCTGGTTCCACAGAAGAGGGGCCTGAAAACTAAAGGCTCTGCCTCCCATTTCACTTTTAAATACTCTAGGAACAACAAGTAAGGCTGCAGTGTGAGAGCAAAGTGCTCTAATGGTACTGCTAATACAGTACTGTGTGGTCTTTAAGATGAGATGGGGCCCTATTGTTCAAGACCTTGTATGTGATGATGTGATCCTTCCTCTGCACATGCCTCTCTAACTATGTCTCCATCTTGGTCACTGCTAATATAAATCTTATCATCTTTAAGTCTATCACCAGCATTAGTCCTTGAAAACTTTACCATTATATCTGTCTCCCTATCATTCACACAGCTATTTTTTGATTCTACTATATACATCTCTTCTCTCCATTACATAGGTTTCCTTTCACCTGCTCCCTATGCTCACTACAGATCACATAGTCTGTTGCCCTATGACAGCTGGGATAGGCTCCAGCCTCACCCCTGATTTGGATTGTTTTGCATTATGTTATGTAAAGCATGTTCCTGTTTTCAGTGCTTCCTTTTCTGACTTTGATCAGTAGTTACATTCATTTTCATATTCAAAACCAAGGTCACTACAAGAGAGCCTTTCAAAGTCAAAGTCACCCTCTGTTTTCTCCGTTCTTTAGACATATTAGCTTTGAACTTCACTGCACAGGACGTGAAATTGCTGCTACAGAAGCCACATTATGTTGAAATGACACCAACACCAAAAACTAAAGAGATGCACTAAGTTTTGTTGCCTCTGCTATTGTTTGAGTACTTTAAGATCCAGAGGTTCCAGTTCATGTCTGAGTTCATTAAGCTGACTTGAATTTGATGGTTTGGTAATTTTTTATCACATCTTTGCCAGACTGGCCACTCTAAAACACTCGTTTGCTGATTTTGCAGATTATTTCTACCTAATGAAGAAGGTAATTACACTTAAAATAAAAGTGTAGAAAGGAGGAGAGCACCTGAGCACAGAAGTACAGATACAGTTATAATGTGTGTTACCATCAAGATATCAAGAGAGAAAGAGAGGCTGCATGCCCAGAGATGCATGGGTCTTTCCCACATACAGGGCTCTAGACTAACTTTTTGCCATGGGCGTACCAGTACGCCTAACTTTAAAAAGTTAGGCGTACCGGCACAAAAGTTAGGCGCACACAAATTTTATAATAATTTATATAATATAATGTGTTTTTCTGGATACACTGTGCTTTTTCAGCATTCAAAGATTGATGACACCGTGTCAGAGCACTGGCTATGAATTTCAGAAGGATCAGGCCTTAACTTAACAGAAAAGTTAGCAATAGTTCTTTTCCTATTACAGCTACATCCACTTCTGTCATGCCTAGGCTGCTCACTAGGGCTGGGTATCATCACTGATTTCTATAATCCATTCAATTCCGGTTTTCAAAGTCCCGATTCGATTCAACTTAGCCTCAGACAGTCAGAAATATTATAATTCTGATCATTTATCAGTACTGACTTCATCAGAATTGTGAACATCACTGTAAGAAACTCCATTCCGGGTTTCTCTGAGGCATGGGCTTTCATCATCAGAGTTCATCCTTTAACCTATAACAATTAAAATATTCTCAAGTATGATCAACGGTTAATTACGGCACCGGCCGGAGTACCGGGAGCAGTTTGGAAGAACAAAAAGACGCGGAGACTAGATTGTTCTAGATTGTCATCCCAAACTAACTCAAAGTTTATTCTTTTGTGCAGCAGTTTTTTATAGGCAGACAACAAGTTTCAGTTTCAGACCCTGCCCACTGGGTGGGGTGATGTCCTTCGACAGTTGGAATCCTTTGTTCTACAGATGCACTCTCAAGGCCTATGAATCTTATACAGAGGTCTCCTACATCCTGAGTTCTGACACAAACCAGATGTTCTTTACGTACACATCCTCTGCAAGGGAGTGATAAGTAAAAAGAGTGATTTGTTGGTGTTTTCCTTCCAACCTTAGCATCTACTTTCACACCATAAATCTTGAGTTGACAAGGCAAGAGAAAATAACGGTTAAAAATATTCTACAATGTTCTGCATATAAAGTTTAAATTTCTTCAGTATTGAACAACAGAAAAAATAGGCTTTCTTGTCCGAGGTCATTTAAGTGAAAAAAAGGAAAAGAAAAGAAAAAGACAGCAGCCACAGCGCTGTAAACAACGGTAGACTGGTGGGTAATAAGCGAATGAATAATACAGAAAACAGAGATTGGAGACGGGAAACTGTTCTTGAAGCACAGAGAGATAGAGAGAGAGCTAGCTGTGCTTGAAGTGTGATTTTAATAGTTGTGGAAGCAAAACAGCAAAATTCAGCTAGGTGAATTTTGGTTGGAGAGAGACAAAACCTGCAGCTCAGAATCAGCACAAAAAGACGTAAACACAGCGCGGACCGGACGCATCGGATTCGCTAAGCTCCGACAGCGTGTCCGTCTACGGACCGTCGGGTGAGAAAGCCGAGAAAGACAAAGCTGATCCTGATGCGTCGGTCCGCTCTGTGTTTACGTCTTTGTGTGGAGTCCGTGTACCTGCTCTCATTTGCTGTTTGGTTGTTGTTGAACTGGTTTTGTGAGCTTTAATCTGAGAATCTGGCGTTTCTGGCAAAACACAGTTATATTTAAAAGTCGATTCAGGGTTTAATGAATTGATATCGCTTTATTCAAGCTACTCACCTCCCACTTCCACCTGCACTTTCAACTGGACCACGGCCAATCAGAGAGGTCCCGCCCCTTACTATCTCTGATTGGTTTAGTCCACGATAGGGGCAAAATGTGTGTCTGTTGTTGACCACAGGGAAGGTTGCAGATTTTGTTTTTTTTTTTGCTACCCGAACAGTTGGTCGCACAGGTGCAACTAAATCTTTTTTTTTAATCGCACCACTGAAAAATTTGGTCGCATTTGCGACCAAATTGGTCGCACTCTAGAGCCCTGCACATAGCAAAATTGGTATGGTCCCGATCTGGCCCACACAATGTGCTAACACATGGCCCACATACTGTAAAGAATGACAGCCCTTTGGTGGCCCAGATCTGGTTTGCCAAAGGTGGCCCACACATGGGGCCATGAATAAACCCTCACTAGGGTTTGGATAAAGTGTAAACTCACAAACCTGTCAAACCTGCATTTGAAACATTGGCTACCATAGCAGTATAGTATTGCAACATGGCATTTGGGTCTTCTAACTAAACCAGGAAAATAGGAACATAAACAGTGCCATCATTGCCAGACCTGGCCCACATCTGGTTGACATACACCCTGCCATGACACCAGTCAGTCAGAAGTGCCAGCTTGATTACGGCTCCCGGCCAGGTCTGCTTTATCAGAATCAGAATCAGAATCAGAATACTTTATTGATCCCTGGGGGAAATTATTTTTTGTTACAGTGCTCCATTTTAAACCAACATTAAGACAAGACAGACAATACGCTAACTAAGAATAGTACAATATATACATATATATACATACATACATAAGTCACTTATAAATAAATATTTGGAAAAGAAACATGTGTAGTTGTAGCAGCAAACAGTGTGTTAAGTGGATGCGGGCTGGGCCACATAAACCAAACCACAATCGAGCAAGATGTGGCATGCCATCACATACACAGTGCCATCTATGCCGGGCCTGGCCCATATCTGGATGACATGCATCTTATCATGCCAGAAGTCAGCCAGCAGTGCCGGCTTGACACCAGATCCGGGCCAAACCTGCTTGCTATGTGGGTGAAGGACCCATCCCATCCTGGCAACAAACTGTTCCAAGTTCTGCAATCAGGCAGATTCTGCATCATCCGGGCAAGAACTGAGAGAGGAGCTTCTATCCCCAGGCAATCCAAATGAAACATAACACAGTCAAAATGACAAGACACTCTAGGCCACAGTGGGGAGGTGACAGTTGAATGTTAATACCACATTTCGGGTGGAGTAACTTGTTTCTGGGTAAGGTCAAACTATTTGGCAACTGTACAAATACAAAATGAAACAGCCACAGCGCTGAGTCTCAGGTGTGGTCAAATAACAATAGTTACAAGTTAGTTATTGGTGGCTGTAGCTCAGGTAGATTCGGTTAATCATCTACTAATCTGAAAGATGGTGTTTCAATGCCTTGCTGCTGTAGTCTGCATGCTAAAGTATTGTAGGACACAACGCTGACCCCAAGTTGATAGAGAAGCGCATTTGCATTGGGAGAAAGTGCTTGGGAATGAGGAAAGCTGTATAAAGTGTTCTGAGTGTAAGAAATGTTTTGTGTAGCAACCCATTTACTACTATGAAATGTATTTGCAACTCACTAATAGGATGTTAGTGGTGGCTTCACAAGTTTTAAATATGATGAATACATATAGGCAGCATAATGATGTGAGGGTTTACACTGTCATTTCACACAGATTAATGGCAGTATTTTTTATCTTTAAAGGACAATATATAATGACTAAGCTGTTTTATTATCTGGCTGTGGATCTTTGTTTATTTAAATGGATTCTTCCAGTATTTATTGTCAATGACAATAATCTGAAGATTGATCTCTTCCCGTGACAGATTTTCTCATGTCTTTTTAATGATTTTTACTCTTTTTGTATTTTTTCTCTTCACTGTTTGGAGCTTGTTATTGGCCTAGTACGCTCCTTTGATTTTCCAGCTGTGGCTGCATTGGCTCCTGACAGCATTTGCGATTTTAACAGTCAGCTTATACTTTTGCACACTTGGAGCCAATGGAACAAGTCTCATTCTTATGTACGCTACACCGTGTTACCTTGAATGACAAAGTCTGTCTGTGTCTAAGGAAATGGAATGGAAAGTGAATAAGTTTACATAAAATTATGTTTTATTACTTTTATGCTCCAATCAACAACAGCTGTGCTTTAGTGAGTGAAAGTGAGGCAGCAAACTGATACATTGAAATAAAATGCTGTCATTGTCATAAGGCAGTGGTTCCCAAACTTTTTTTGCTAGGCCCCCCTTTGTTTGACAAGAAAAATGTCCCTCCATTTAGAAAGGCACAGTCATCACGGTGTAATTATTTTACCTGTAGTTGTTTTTTTTTCCTGTGTAATAATATTCAACATTGATATCAATACATGTTTCAAAAAATGCCTCTCTGTGCAAAATGGGTTCAAAAACATAAAAAACTGTGGGATACTGTTTGTACACGATTTGAACCGGTGGAACAAATCGTGGCAGGATCAGCCTGATATTATTTGTATCCCACTGTAACTTTACTGTATACAGAGCTAACATCTCCAAAATGTCAGGAATAGTTACATCATTACAACAAGTGTTTGTGAACTAAAAATCAAGAATGTGGGATACTGTTTGTCCGTGATTTGAAGAACCCAGCATGTGGTCCCGACGCAGGGAAAAGCAATTCTGCAGGGGAGATAGGAAAGGGAAGATATGCTTCACCATATTTTCTAGTCTTTGGCTTAGAATGAAGTTGGTTTGGAAACATTCATTCATATTCAGCGATGCTTCATCTCCTGCACTGCGTTTGTGTGGGCGCCCCGTGCTAGCAGTGTCCAAGCATTTTTTTTTCTTCCCCTTTTCACACCGCGCCCCCCCCCCTGCAATTGCTTTGCGCCCCCCCCCCTAGGGGGCGGGCCCCACACTTTGGGAATCTCCGTCATAAGGAAATGATCCCATGACAAACATATTACTTAGTTTAATACATAGAGCTGTTTGGCATATTGAGGGAAAACCTCACATGAAAAACTGTGCATCATTTATACACAGACGATTGTTTTTTGATTGGAATTGTTATCAATGAATCAAACAATATACACATGGACCCATAACGAAGCACAAGGAGAGTCACATAATAAAAAAAACACCTGTTTTATTGATGTACAGTACATTTATATGATTATGTAAAGGTCCTCTGGAGCTGCAGAAGACATCATACAGATCATCCTCACAGTTACTGTTGGTGCGGCCTAGATCTCGGCTGAAGTCTAGAGGTGATCGAGCGTTTGCCCTGGCCGCACCAGAGTTGTGGAACAACCTTCCGATTGGCATTCGGGCGTCTGACTCTATTCAATCTTTTAAATCACGGCTTAAAACGTATTTGTTTAATCTTGCGTTTTCTACCGGTTAAATGCTGGCCTTGTCTGCAGTGATTTATTCTACTAATTTTACTATCATGCTTTTTATTTGCGCTGTGTATGTCTTATATATAGCTATGTGCTATAGCTATATTTTTTCTATTGGTGGCTTTTTCCTGTGAACATAATTCTACACTTTTATTTTTATGACTCTGATTATACTTGTGTTAATTTGTTTTATGTTAAGCACTTTGGCATGCCGTTGGCTTTTAAATGTGCTCTATAAATAAAGATTGTTGTTGATTGTTGTTAACAGGTAAAATAGTGCTGGTACTGCTGCATGTAAAAGCGTTAAGACATCACAAAGCTAAGAAGAACTTCTGATCAAGCAATTTCAGATTATAATCAAGTAACTGTGGAGGTAAACACAGACGACACGAGAGCTCCCATTTATTTTTTACTATACATGTTTTAATATAGGACCACTACCTTTTATTTACTCAACATTTTTAGGATATTACAAAAAAAGAAACACATTTATACTTTCCATGAAGATTCAAAATCGGCCAAAATAAAAGTATTTTAATCTCATGGTTTAGCCACACAGATTAATGCTATTTTTATGTAAGATTTAAAGGACAATATATGATGATTAAGCTGTTTTATTATCTGTCTGTGCGTCAGTGTTTATTCAAATGGACTCCAGGGATTGAATATTCTCTCATACAAAACATGAAGTCTATTCCAAATGGTCTCAAAACCCCCCACAACGTCCTCTTCAGAAGGTACTGGGACTGGAATGGGGAATGATTCAGATGACACAGGAAGAGATGGAACAGATGGAACAGATGGAACAGGGACAGGGACTGGATTAACTGGAATTGGGGTTTTCTCTGGTATTTGTTCTACCACATAAGCTGGCACTTCTGTTAATACTTTACCAAACTTCGATTTGATCAACAAAGCTGATACAGTTGCAAATAATCCTGTGATGATTGCCGCACCCACAAAAGGTTTAAGCCATGATTTTTGTGCATTTTCCATGTGTCTCTTAATGATGTTAACTTTAGCCTGCTTTCTAATCTCTTCCTGTGACAGATTTTCTGATGACTTTCTAACCCGATTTTCCTCTTTTTGTATTTCTGTCTCCAGTGTTTGGAGCTTTTCATTAGTGTAGTATCCTCCATTGTTTTCTGTCACTATATCTTCTATGCTATTGAGCAGCTCTGCCACCTGGAACTTGTTGCTTCTATATTCATCTTCCTGGTTGTTCTTCCAGTATTTATTGTCAATGACGTGGCACCGACTCCCACATTTCGTCACCAGATCACTCAGAGCTTCACTTTCATTAACAAAATCCTTGATCTTCATTCCTTCAGGGAGCTGGTCACCATGAGTAAAAACCACTGCAGCATATTTAAGAACATCTTCAGAGAAATGCTCACATAATTGTGCGATGACAGCCTTTTCGTGCTCTGTGAATTTCTCTGCTTTAAGCACAATGAGAAAAGCATGAGGACCCGGAGCACACTCTGTAATACAGCTCAACATCTCATGCTCCAACTTCTCAGACCTGCTTGGGTCAAAGAAACCAGGAGTGTCGATTAAAGTTAGGCTTCTTCCATCAACAGTCTTGGTCTCGCTCTGAGACAAACATGCGTTTGAGTCATTAAAATGATTAATCTTCAATCTGGTCTCGCCAAATATGGTATTAGCCAGACTGCTTTTCCCAGTTCCAGTTTTTCCCAGCAGGACAATTCTCCTTGTCTTTGTCACTGGAAGAAAAAATGAATAGATGAAAAAATCAGATTAACTCATCTGCTTCCTGACATCTCTGATCAATTATCAGATTTCAGATCAAAAATGTATCAACCCATGTCAGACCACCGTGTCTAATTTACACAAGAAATCAGTAGTCAACAAAACGCATGTTAAGCACATTCAACGGTCCTTAATCATCGGAAACTATTAAACTGGGTGGGTAATATGTATATACATGTACATGTGAATAATTTCTTTTTAATGCTTTCCCACAATTTTCCCATTTTTAAATTTTGGTTTGAAATAAAAAAGCTCCCTCTGATGTTACTGCAACTTCAGAATGTGTGTCTTGGACATAGTGGACATATTATATATAAAGGATGGCCCTGTCTCAGCAAAATTTTGCATGAACATTGTCATGCAATAAATCTATTTTGTATGTTTTTACAAAATAGATTTATTGTAAATCC
Organism: Maylandia zebra; assembly: GCF_041146795.1. Classification (NCBI taxonomy): domain Eukaryota; kingdom Metazoa; phylum Chordata; class Actinopteri; order Cichliformes; family Cichlidae; genus Maylandia; species Maylandia zebra. Next base: position 30,191,571 of record NC_135169.1, read on the forward strand.
TAATTGTTTCTAGATTACTTTTATTAAATAAAATACTTATTTCTGTCATGGTCTGGAGTCGGGTGACTCCGTGTTTAAGTTTTGTTTATTCAGTGTTCTGGGATTTTGTGGGGTTTTCATAGTTTTGTCTTTTGTCATGTTTTCATGTTCCTTACTTATTCTTTAGGACCGCTGTGATTTCCCAGCCTTTAGGTTTTGTCTGAATGCCTCCCTTGTGTTCCTTGTATAATGTCATGTGTACCTGGTTTGATGTTCGTGTTATTTCTCGTTTTACTTTGACAGTCCCATGCCCTGTGTCAGTCTGTCTAGTTTTCCTTCTCTTGTCTCGTTATGTCTAATGAATCCCAGCTGTGTTTTGCTCCTGTTTCCCATTTCCTCATTACTGACTTGTATATTTAAACCCTGTGTTTTCCGTTGCCCTTTCTTGCATTGTACCTCCTCTTGTGTGTGAGTCTGTGTTAAAGTGGTCAAGCGTTAGCTCCTCATTTCTTGTTTCCTGGTGTTTGAGCTGTCATTTTTCAGTGTTTTTGTTTTTAGTTTTCATTATACTTTGTTTTTTGTTAGCTTATGTTTGGACAGTTTTCCCCAGCAATAAAGCTGTCGCCTTAAGTTTATGTTTTGTATTTGAGTTGTGCATTTGGGTCCACTTCTTTTCTGCCAACCACAGCTACACATGAAGGATTTCTTGTGACACAACCAAATTTAAAACATGTTTGAGATATTAAAAGAAAATCATGAACTACCTTAATGCAGTACTACTTTGCAAGCCATGTGTCACCAAACAACCCTAAATAACCAAAAATCTTGCTTTTATGAGATTATTAAAGCTTAGAGAACCAAGATTTTTTTTATAAGGAAATAGCTCTTGAAATGAACTCAGCTGATTTAAAAAAACAGGTCACAGCTTAGGATTTTGAATGACAAAAAAATCATATTTTTGGAGTAATGTCTATTTAAAAGTTACTTGTCCCCTCCATGATGAGGAAAGTGTGTCAAAAATACAATCTGGCTCATGATGTGTCTCTGCAGTGAGTTGTTTGCTTTTGTTCTTGTACTGTGACTTGACTTGTGCTTCGCTTCTGCTACCTGTCTAAGTTGTTATCTGGGTTTTAGCCAAAAGAAGCGAACAAAACACTGCGCACACTGTACATACATTTACATATAATAATCCAAAGTGCTGCAATGCAGAGATAAAGATAATAAATAACTACATCACACAAAAAGATCATGATGCAAGAAGAAAGAAAAAGTTAAGCTGTATTTCATTGCCCTTAGGGATGTTTTAATATTTTTATTTCTATTCTTCAGGAAAGTGGAATTTATTTCTTTTACAGTGGTCCCTCGTATATCACAGGAGTTACGTTATAAAAATAACCCGTGATAAGTGAAATAATTATTAAATTATTTATAATTATTACAGATATTGTAAGGCTTTAAAACCCCTCACTACACACTTTATACACTTTTCTCAGACAGGCATGGACATTTTCATACTTTTCTCTCTTGTTTAAACACTCTCAAAGTTCAAACCTTGTAGAAAAAGAAGTCCGCCCGCAGGTGGCGATGTTTTGTCGACATTGTTGTGTTTGTTGGGGAGAAAACTTACAAACATACAATACAGCACTTTAGAGTCACACTGCTAGTGATCGAAGCTCAACACATTGTGTACTGTAGAGGAGACACGGCACGAGATTGATTGACAATGGTCTACAGCCAATCAGGACGCAAGCTGAACTGCGATATAGCGAGGGACCACTGTTTATGAATTATTTTTATATAGGCCTTCACACGTTTCTTTAATGCTACTGACTGCATAGATTCTCTTGTTTTGTGAACTATATATATTTTTTTCAAAGTTTTGATTGATACTCCTAGAATACCACAGTCTGCATTTTGTTTTGATTTATTTAGTCTCATTTGTTGTTGCATTTTTCAATATGTGAAACTTTGATAGTAGTCTGGCAACGTGAGCAACACTTAAAAGCATTAAACTGAGGTTACAGTAAAGTTGACTTAAACTGATTTCTGTTTTTAAAAGAAAATAACAAATGAATTATTTAATTGAAATGTAAGTAACTGAATCTGTTACTTACTGCTCATCATTAACATGAGGCTATTCAGCTAATAAATGAAATATGTCAAGAAAAATTCAAGACACTTGGTTACATGTGATAAAATTAGCTGTTTTATTAGTGAACATTTGTAACAAAGAAACTGTCACAAAACAGAAGCAAAAGTTATTTGACAGTTATAGATCTATTATAGAAATGTTTTTAAGCTGGAGTAATGGACATGTTCATGGGTAAAGTTTGAAATATAAACTGGAACATAAAGACTGTATTAGCATAATGGGAAAATTCACACATTATATTAAGCATACGTTACTTCATTTATATGTTAACACTAAGTCTTCAACAAAAACTCTTAAGAAACTTTATGCCATGCAAATACAGAAATCCAATCACGATGAACAAAAAGATTCCAAAACTTCCCATTCTATAAATTTAATAATGACTCTCTGATGGCAACTTGTAAAGGTGAATGTGAGTAGTTGTGCCCAGTTATCTAGCAATATACGCTGATCCTGTACATCTGTGGATTTTAAAGGTACTTTATTGAGAGCTTAACAGAGGATGGAAAAAATCTGAGATTTAATTTCTAACCCTTTCATACATTCAAAAAATGTGGTTTAATGCTATAGTTTGTATCTAAGCTCTATCACCTGTTTCAAACCTTGATGCTACTCAGCTGGCTCTGCAGACCCAGTTCAAACTGTGACAGATGAGCCAGATGCTGTTGATGCGTCTGACATTATTTTTGCTGCAGCTACTCCTGCTGCTTTTCCTAATGCTGCTCCTACTGCTAAACCAGTGCTGTCTTCTTTTATTGCTCCACCAAGGAGTGCACCCAGTAGAGCTCCTACTCTAACTCCTGCAGCTTTAAACCTCAGATTGTCAAACACAGATTGTTTTTCCTTTGCTGCAGTTTCCTCTTCTGTTAAGTCTGGAGATGACTGTTTGATGCGACCTTCCTCTTGTTGAATATCTCTCTTCACTTTTTGCAGCATCTCATTGGTGAAGCAGCCTCCTTTGTTTGCCTCAATAATCTTGTCAATGGTTTTGAGTAATTCTGCCACCTGGTACTGGTTGTTCCTGTATTCATCTCCCTGGTTGTTCTTCCAGTATTTGTTATCAATGACGTGGCAGCGGCTCCCACACTTCTTGATCAGATCGCTCAGAGCTTCACTTTCATTCACAAACTCTTCGATCTTCATTCCCTCAGGAAGCTGGTCACCATGAGTAAAGAGTACTGTGGCAAATCTAAATACTTCATCTGAGAAATATTGATTAATTTTGTCTATCACACCCTTTTGATGCTCTGTGTATTTCCCAATCATAAGCACAATGAGAAAAACATGAGGACCAGGAGCACATTCTGTGATACACCTCAATATTTCAGACTCCATCTCGTGCCCAGGTCTGTCTGTGTGAAAAAATCCAGGAGTGTCAATACACAATATGGATCTTCCACTGATATTCATATACTTTGACTGACATTCATTTGTTCCAGAGCTGGCAGTATGAGTTACTTCAAACACAGGCTCTCCACACAGGGTGTTGGCAGTACTGCTCTTTCCATCTGAAGACTTTCCCAGGAGCACAATCCTTCTTTGTGGCACTATAAGACAGTAATGATTAAATGTCAGTTGTTTGTCTTGCTCATCCCCAGTCTGCCCTCAGTGTTTAAATACTCCTATCTCCTCCCCAGTTTTCTCAAACTGTTTGTGTAAACTCCCTCATGTCCTGCCCTGAGTTAAATAATTTGACTAATTAATTTCTAGTTTCTTCATAATATCTGTTATATTATATATAATATCTAGTTTATTTCTTCTTCTTTCTGGACTTTTTTAAAAATACATTTGGACCCTCTATTATTTTGGGCTGTTATATTAAAGCTTGCTTTTATTTAAGTCACCTTGTCCTGCATTTGGGTTCACCTGTACACCCCAATCTTGATAACAATAATAAAATGGTATCAGTCAGAGCTTGATTTGTTTTTGTTTTTTTCTCCACACCAAACAGAAGGTCCCCCCAAGAGGCTGAGGTTTCTTTTTTATTTTTTTATTTTAATAATGGCTTTTAATAATCCTTCAGTTTAAGGGCATCATGATTTGATTGGATACTACTGAAATAATTTTTACCATCACAGTGTCAAATTCAAAACTTAGATTGTTGTTTTTAAACATCTGATCACAATGGCATTACAGTTAGGTGGTGAATATTAATTAGTCATTGTCAATTGTTGATTTGTCCTGTTCTCATTGTATGACAAATTATGATGGATGTTTGGTAGCTGTTTGCATACTATGCATACTCTCTCTCTCTTCAAATGTGTGTGTGTGTGTGTGTTTCTCTGGTGAAATTCAGTATGGTTCCGACAACAGTTTTATCCTTAATATGTGTGTGTGTGTGTGTGTGTGTGTGTGTGTGTGTGTGTGTGTGTGTGTGTGTGTGTGTGTGTGTGTGTGTGTGTGTGTGAGTATTTAAATCTTGGTTACTGAATATAATTTTGTCACATATATCACTGATAAACACTTGAGGCTGAAAGAAATGTTTGATTGAAAAAAAGGTACCCCAAGTTGTTGGAAGTATTCCTTTCACTTCAGCTGCTGCTGCTGCTGAACCTACACTTATTTCTTCTTTCATTAATTTTGTCTCCCCTCCAAGGAATGAACCCAGTAGAGCTCCAGTTTTAACTCCTGCAGCTTTTAACAGCATATCAAACACAGCATTTTTTGCCTTTGTTGCAGTTTCTTCTTTTGTAATATCTGGAAAAGATCGTTTGATGCAGGCTTCCTCTTGTTGTATATCTCTCTTCACCTCTTGCAGCATCTCATTGGTGAAGTAGCCTCCTCTGTTTGCATCAATAATTGTGTTAATCTTTTTGAGTAATTCTGCCAGCTGGTATTGCTTGTTCCTGTATTCATGTCCCTGGTTGTTCTTCCAGTATTTGTTATCAATGACGTGGCAGCGATCCCCACACTTCTTGATCAGATCCCTCAGATTGTTGTTTTGTTTAACAAACTCTTCGATCTTCATTCCCTCAGGAAGCTGGTCACCATGAGTAAAGAGTACTGTGGCAAATCTAAATGCTTCATCTGAGAAACACTGGTTCATTTTGTCTATCACACCCTTTTCATGCTCTGCGTATTTCTCCACTTTAAGCACAATGAGAAAAGCATGAGGACCAGGAGCACATTCTGTGATACACCTCACTATTTCAGACTTCATGTCCTGCTCAGATCTGTCTGTTTCAAAAAATCCAGGAGTGTCAATAAATAATATGTTTTTTCCACTGATAGATATAATCTTTGACTGGCATTCCCTTGTTCCAGATGAGGCGTAATGATCTATATTAAATGCAGGCTCTCCACGCAGGATGTTGGTAAGACTCTTTCCATCTCCAGTTTTTCCCAGGACCACAATCCTTCTTGCTGAGTCTATAAAACAGTAATGATTCATTGTCTGTTATTTATATATTACACTGTCTAAAACAAAATAATCAAAAACTTACAGTACAGTGAAATAAAACCTTTATGACAACATATACAAGCTTTAACTGAAAAATGATGGTCCAGTCTGCTTTGTTTAAAGTAAAAGTAAAATGTTCCAAGGCTTACAAATCAGTAAGTACTTAGCTGTAGAAAGTAGCTGAAAGCATATGCTCTGTAATTTTCTGCTATAATATTACACCCTTCAATATATTAGGTAACATTTATACAATTACTTTAGGTATTCAGTGGAGTAGATAACCTTGACTGACTAAACCAATAAATTTTGGTTTGGTGGAGAGAAGTTTCTTCCTTTGTGATCCCACATTTATGTTATTTATTAAAACAGAAGACATGGTATTAAGTGTGACTTACCTTCCATGTTTTTGGAAGAAAGCAAAATCAGCGGAGAGACACACGATTACTTAGATCCTGTGAATGTTGTGACTACGCCTTTTATTTTGTTTCTGTACCTGTTGGACTTGTTTCTCAGCAGCAAACTAAGTATGAGCTTACCTCACAGTGTGTTTCTACACTTGGCCAACTGTGCGAAAGAACTATTGTGCACATATAAATGCACATATAAATATGGTCATATAACAAAAACATTGTTACGGAACACTAGAGGACTCAAACGCAGAACTCCGAAGCTTGAAGGAAGAACAAGGGGTTATTTGCAATTTTCAGGTGATGTGTACAATAGTGAAGCAGGTGATGTAGTCGTGCAGGGGTCGAGTTTCCAGGGAATCCAAGGGGACAGGGACGAGAAAAAGCTGTCTTCTCTCTTCTCCTTTGCTACTTCGCCTACCACTCTCCTCTTGCTCTTTCTCGAGCCTCCACAGGCAATAGGAACAGGTCCAGGATATCTGTGCACAGAAGAGTCAAACTACAAGTGACGCAAAATTCACACGAACAATGCAAATAGTTTCTAACCGGGCTTTCACTAGCCCAAGTCAAACAACAATCCAGCGATGAGTACTGCGCTTCTTCCTTCTAAATAGTTGCAGGCAAATGAGGTGCAGGTGTTCATCATCCTCCACAGGTGTGTAGGCCAAAGGCAGAAACCCGTTCCTCTCAGGCGACAGAGGAAGAAGGAGACAGACAGACAGAAGCACAAACAACACCTGTTGCGAGCGTGGGCCAGCCAGAGAGGCAGGGGACCGTGACAAACATGATAATTGTTCTTTTGCTGATTTCTGTAAAAATGTTGGCGAGTACCTTGTTATATTCCAAAGTTAACCTTCCTGCCTTCTTGGGACCTTTTTGTGCCACTGCTATGTGTTAAATGGCTGCCATTTCCACTGTGTTCAGTGGAATATAACCAAACTTGCCACAGGATAGTTTTTACCTGTCAATGTTAATATTCCAGTGTGAATTCCTTAAATCAGCCTAAAATGGCTGAGCAGCAGAAATCCCCACACCCATCACCCTGGGGACCATTTTCTGCCCATTGACTTCCATTATAAATGCTATTTTTCAACCCCAAATTATCATCATATGATTTTATTTTTTCTTCTTTTCTTGGATGTCAATGAAGACTCAGGGCCTTGAAGTTTTAATTTTTAAATTGCAAAAAAAATGCAAAAAAAATAATGGCAGGTCAAAATGTATGTTGGTGCCAATCTTTGGTCCATCTAAAGGCCTACTTATAATGACAATCACATATTACTTCAACTGGTTTTTTGTGGAAATATTTAGTTTCGTTTTTTGGTTTTTGGGGCTTATAACACAGGGCGCTCATGTAATAACACTGGGATTTGAAGGGTTAAAACAACGAAAATATAATTAAAACTTTACATGAATATTTCAGGGAGAAGTAGTTTTACAAGGTTGGCTAATTTAAAGTGGAATAAAATATGGATATATGGTCTTTTTATGGCGTGGCTGAGAATGGTCCCTAGGGTGATGGGTGTGAGTTTTTTAAAGGATGGCAGGAGGGTTAAATATGCATGAAGTATGCCAAGAAGTGAATTCTTAAAGGTTTACTGACACATGCATTGCAGTGCATGAACTTCAGTTATTAAAAAGCAATCACTGCATCAAATCCAATCTTTTTGAAACCAGCTGATAACTGTTATTGTGATCCTGTATTTTTAAAAACTTTGTCATAATATCTCAATCTAGAACATGTCAATACCAGCACTGTTTATCCATTTTACAGCATTTCTGAGTGTTAAAATATGGTTATTTCAGACACCTATTTTTACACAGAACGAGGGATAACTAGAAGATAAGCCTGGCATCAATATGCAACAGAAAAATGATTAAAAATGATCTTGATGCATGCTTAATCATCCAGGTAAATACCAAAAAGCTGATTCTGTCCCTTTGGACGTGGTGTTTTTGTTTTTTAATTGAAAAAAAAAGTTATGACATGTTTTACTGGCTACCTATGAATCCTGATTCATAGAATATGGGTCACAGTGAAAAGATGACAGCCGAATGCTAATACCACGTTTTAGGGTGGAGTAACTTGTTTCTGAGTAAGGTCAAACTATTTGGCAATTATACAAGTACAATGACTGAAGCAGTCACAGTGCTGAGTTTCAGTTGTGGACAAATAACATTAATCATAGGTTAGTTATTGGCGGCTGTAGTTCAGGAAGCAGAGCAGGTAATCGGAAAGTTGGTGTTTCAATCTGTGGCTGCTGCAGACGGCACGTGAAACATGCCAAGTTGCTCTCCGATATGTTCATCGGAGTGTGCATGTTAGATAGAAAACGGCTGTGGCATAGAAAAACGCTGTTTGGCTGAATAAATAAAACACACTAAACACACTTTAGTGAGTACCTGTCACGGTTCTGGGTCATTTTGACCCAGCTTTTTCAGTTTCTTATATTTTGGTATATTTCTGTATTGTGATTCATGTTCTGGTTCTATTTTGTATCTGCGTCTTTGTAAATTGTTTCTCGTTTCCTGTTTTACTTTGAAGGTTCATGTCTGATGTCTGTGTGTTAAATTTTACTTCCCTCCTGTCTCGTTAGCCCTAATCTCTCCCAGCTGTGTCTCCCTCCTGTTGCCCATTCCCTGATTACTCCCCTGTGTATATAAGCCCTGTGTTTCCTTTGCTCTCTGTTGTGTCGTTAACGTCTGCTCACCCTCACTTTCTGTTTGGCAGCCTGCCTGTTTATTTTCTTGTGTACTCTCAGTTTAGTTAGTTTTTTGTTCAGTTGCTTTTCAGCAGTAAAGCTGAGTATTTTTGAGTTACCTTTGCCTCTGTGAGTCCTGCATTTTGGGTCCTCTCTTCCTGCCTGCCAGCACACAGCCATAACAATACTAGTAAGGCAGCAGATTGATACATGTGAAATTAAATAGGACATTATTTTGTGATAAACATCTTAGTGTTGTACAAACAGCTGTTTGGCATACAGGTATGTGGAAAAACCTCACAATGCCTGGACTGGACTGTACAGCATCTCTGGACAAGAAAACAGGAGATGGCACTGCTCTGTGTCAGGGGTCAAGTTCAATAATACTGATGCAATATGGACAAGATTGGCTTAGAAAACTGTGCATGAATGGACAAACCAAACAAATGGAACGATGCTAGTTGTACTAAAATGTACAAATTTTTCTGCTGTAATGGTAGAAACATTTGGCGATTAATGATTATCATTAAGGAAATATGGCTGATATGTTTGACAATTAAAATAAAATTCATATTAAATCTGAAACTTAAATTCAGCTAGTATCATTTTTTTCTTTTTAAGTGATAAAATAGGCAATCAGTTTAATAAATTTGCATTTTGTCTCTTTCACAGAAAAAAAATCCTTCCAGCAACAGATTCTTTTATGTAGGCAGTGCATTTTTGACAAGAGAGCTTGATGGTGGTGCCATCTAGTGTCCAAAGTATGATGGTTTTAGTTCTAATCATTTGGGTTGTATTTATACAAAACATATAAAGCATATATGAAATTCACTTCTGAGGACTTAAATGTGGCAGCTTCTCTGAAGCAGTTTAACATATTACACATGTATCTTTATTTAAACAGGAAATCTCAGATAAAGATGTATTTTGGATGAGTGACTGGCAGCAGATTAAAAAAAGGCAAATAACTTATAATAAATAAGAACACTTGGAGATTGGAACTCCTGCGAAAGGGAAAAAGCAAAAACTTTGTTTTATGAATATACAACATGTTAACTTTAGCCTGTTATAATACCATTGTGATGTCGTGAGGTGACATACTGCATGGAAAAAAATAAAAATGTGTTGTACAGCTGTTTGTGATGGTTCTCAGTCATCCAGGAGCTTCGAAAGAAAGCAACAAGATTTTACAGTTGCTTTCTTTCCAAGTTCCTTAGACTACTATGACAGCCAACACAAACATATTGCCTTGCACTTTGCCTTGAACAGCCTTCAGTTGGTGTGGCAATAAAAGAGGATCAAGATGTGTTTTACAGCTCTTTTCATGTCCTTTCAAATAAGATGTTTACTCAATATGATTTCTTGATTTTTTTTTTCCAAGGTGAGTTTGATCTTCAAACATGAAGCCAAGGTCAAATGCTTATTCAACTTAGGTACTCATGTCCCCCAAGGCCTAGTATATTCTTATGAAGTTTAAAGATGACCATTAAAAAATTGTGGGTAACATAAAATCTTTGCTCATTATCACATTTGGTTTGACTTTGATGTGATTTTCACCTAAATTAAATCAACGTGAGCTGTTATTGGTATCAACCTTCACACAAAATTAGAACACAAGATCTTAAAATCTCTGGATGCTAAACTGCTAACAAACACACAAACAAATACTGATTACCAGAGATGTAATCCGATTACCTAAGGGATTACTATTGCAAAAACGGTAATTAGGTTGCCGTTACTTTCCTGTAGGAACGCTGCGTTACCGCTTTACTAAAACCCGTGATTTTTTTTGCGAGAAATTCTCATGACAGTGACGTAAGATAAGATAAGATAAGATAAGATAACCTTTATTAGTCCCACACGTGGGAAATTTGTTTCCCACGAGTACGCGAGTAAGCGAGTAAGCGAGTACGATGTTCATGACAACAGCTGTGTGCAGATCAACAATGGATAATAAATGGAGTGCGGAGAGATTATGAGCATGCAGCGTTTAAAGCGTGGAAGTACTGACCTTACTTTGAGTTTGATTCCATAAAAAGTGACAAAAACATTAGCGTCCGTTGTGCGTGAGAAGAAAACTTCTTTTTACAGCGAAAAAACCCCCTAAACTTCCAAGCAAGCACCGAGTGCGCTACCACGTATTTCCGTACCACGGAAATTCACAGAGAAACTCGCGGATTCTTCCACTGACCGCCGCGGCACACCTGCACCAGGGCAAACCTCCGCCTACAACACTCCTGCTTTACGGGTGAAAATAGAGCAAAAGGACTGCTAGTCTTTGACTTTATTTATTTTCTGCTGTGTTTTACTTGCATCTATTTGAAAGAGTGAGTGTAAACACAAAAAATATTTTATTTTATGTGCTGGAATGTGCAGAAAATAGGTTTCAATGTTAAACAAATTTCTTCCAGTCAGAGAGTGTTGCATATAATTAAATTTTTGCTTGATGCATAAAGTTAAAAGCTTAAAACTAATAAAACACGTTTTAAAAAGGGACCTTTCCATTTGATTACATTTTGTATGATGGATTATGCAGAAAAAGTAGAATTGGGCTTTATCAACTATTCAGGTTGTAAATCGTGTTTTTAAAAAGTAGCTAAGTAACTAAGTAATTAATTACTTTTGAAAATAAGTAATCAGTAAAGAAACGGGATTACTTTTTGGAGAAGTAATCAGTAATTAGTTACTGATTACTTTTTTCAAGTAACTTGACCAACACTGCTGATGACACACTCTCTCCTTTCAAGAGAGAAAAAGCCAATAGAGACATAATGAAGACAGACACATACAACACAGATAGACATGATCATTCAAGCCAAAATGTTCAGGTGCTCCTGACCCTGCTTTTTATCAGTGCTTTTTAAGGATTGAGAGTAAAAACAAACTTTGCAAATAAAATGGAAATCAAGATAAAATAGAGACTTAAAAAAGAATACAACAGTCTTTTTGTCTCTTCCTCTTAGTTGGTAACTTTTTTTCTCCAGAGCTGTATTATCATCATGCAGAGCTGCAAAACTCTGTCCTAACAGGTTCATGTGTTATTATTTTATAGGCTTATGAGTAGTTTTTTGTGAGAATGATCAGTCAGCTAATGTGCCTCTTCTTTTTGCTTTTAATAAGAATATGAGATGTTACCTATTTTATTATAGGGGTATTGCATATTGTTTAAAAGTAGCACATAATCACTTAAACTCAAGTGAAATTAGTGTAAATTAGCTAGTTAGCCTAACTGCTGATTTAAATATTTTGCTGTTCACACACTTGGATACGCTCTTGTTTATCATTCAAAGCTTCATGTGTTTCATATCAGCTTCTCAGCAAACTGGTCACCCAGCAATAATGCAAATATCTGTCATACACACATATGCTACAAGCAACCTTTAACACGAAAAAAATGAATGTTACCTCATTCTCCCCTGTAGAGGAGGGAGCATGTAATCGTTTTCTGTTTCTTTTCTGTCTGCCTGTTTGTTAATAGGCTTAGGTTGGCTAAGTGTTTGAATTTGACCTTCATTGTTAGCACCCAAGGTCAATGTTCACCTAAAACACAAAACAAAAAGACCCTCAAAAAACCAAATAAAGTGCAAGTCACAGTCCAAGTTTAATCTACATTGTGTAAAGCAAAAGAAACATACTGACAGACTTATATATATCATATATATGGAAAGATATGGAGAGCGATGTGCAACACACTTAAAAAAAACGTGCCTTTTTGACATCATAATGATTCCATAACATTTTGCAAAATCTCAAATGCAGACATATATCTAATAATCGTAAGTACACCTCATAGAGGCTGAATAATCAGTCACACGATCATACATTTCTGTCTGGTGTTGTAATTAAATCATGTCACGAATCTCAAAGAGAAACACAAACAGCAAAATTATGAGAAGGGTCCCAAAAAATGGTACTTTGAGAAGATACCATGTCAGAAGTAACGAGATGAAAACAATTATCCACAAGTCACAATCATTTCTTATCCACTCTAATAAATTGAATATTTTTTCTATTAACCATTCTACCCATTTTACCCATTCTGGTACGCTATCATCACCTAAGGATCTTCTAACTGTTAATTCCACATTTGCTGCTGGCCTTCCAGCTCTTCCTGTGTCTGGAGCGTCTGCAGAGATGCTGTTGTTAGCCTTATTGTGGGTGTCTCCTTGTGGTAACATCTTGCTGGTGTAGCGCCAATCTTTGTTTTCTGCAACTATCTGGTCTATTGTGTTGAGCAGCTCTGTAACCTGGGACTGGTTGCTGATCTTGTCACCCTGTCGGCTGTATTTATTAATGATGTGGTATCGGCTCTTGCATTTCCTCATTAGATCATTCAGATATTCATTCTGATCTATGAACTCTTTGATCTTCATTTCATCTGAGTCTGGTCCATCCTGAATAAAGACAACTGCAGTATATTTGAAAACTTCCTCTGAGAAATACTGGCTTATTTTCTCAATAACAGCCTTCTGATGCTTCTGCTCTGTGGATTTCTCCACTTTGAGCACAATGAGAAAAGCATGAGGCCCTGGAGTGCACTCAGTGATACACCTCAGTATTTCAGGTTTCAGCTCCTCCTCTGATCTACCTGGGCCAGAGAAATCAGGAGTGTTGATCAAGGTAATCTTTCTTCCATGGAGAGATTTGGACTTAGTTTGGCATTCAGTGTTGTTAACTACAAATGCATCTTCTCCAAACATGTTGTTTTCTAGGCTCCTTTTCCCAGCTTCACTGTCTCCCAGCAGGACAATCCTGTACATTTTTTCCACTGAAAGGAAGTGAAGACAATAAATAAATAGCAACATTTGGTTCTATTATTGGAGGGAAAAGAAAACAGGAAGGATGAACGTTACAAGTCAGAAACTTGACACTCCTGGACTACTCTGAGTTATTCCTCTGTTGTAACAGAGCAAGCTTGGTTACTTAAGGAATACAACTTAGTCACACTCATAACTTCTCAAAGATGTTGTTACCTTCGAGGTACTTTTGAGCCTGAGCTGTTTTTCCTTTTTTGGATGGAACTAAAAAAGCAAAATGAGCAAGAATAACATTATTCAGTTTATTCAGGACTGTTTATTAATATTGTCACATCAGTTAATTTACTACATTACATAGAGAGGAAATAGTTAATCATGCATTCCATAGATTGCATTGCTTAATGATACACACAGAAACACAAATACAAATACACACCAAGAGAGAAAAGACAAACTCAAAGCTCGAGTCTGTGTGAGCATGCAAAAAACAAACATTCAAGTAATAATCTGTTTTTATGATGATTCTGGAGTTTGGCTTTTTATTTTGGATAGGTCTGCATTTACTCAGATCAAAAAGGTAATGTCACCTGGTTAACAGAATAATTCAGTGATTCAAGCTTCACAAATACCCAAAGTGATTTGTCATTTCTTTAAACAGGCTGTGTGGGCCCATCGAAACCAATAACATTTTATCTAAAATATGTAGATGTTATATCTGCAGATGTTTAGCATTAAAAGGACTCACCGGGCATGTTGGTTGAAGTGAATCAGCAAAGAGCAGAGCTTGATAACTGTTGTGTGTCTTGTTGCTTTTGACCTACCCTTCTCCAGGTTTCACCTGCTGTAAGAAATATTTGGGGGTGTGGATAACTGGAGATTTCCCTTTACAAGGAAACACAATGTAAGCAACATTTTGTTTCCTCTTTGCATTTATAAAGTCTTAAAACAAATAACTTCAATGTCACTCATTCTGTTTCCTTGTTGAGATTTAAGTTTTTCTTTCAGTCTTTTTAGTAGCCAATCTTCCAGTCCTGGTATTCTTCCAGGGCTTGAAATAAGAAAAAATGCACTGAAATTATGGTTGTTTCTCTTTATAAACATGAAGTAAGGATTTTGAATAAAATGCAAACGAAATAAATAAGATCAAATGTTTATTTATTGAAATAGATGACCATTAAGAAAAATACGACGGTGTGAACTAAAGTAAAACCAAGTAAATTTCGTTTGACCTGATAATAATATGTAATATAATGACTGAAATTCCTGATTTTGCCATGAATGGTTTTTGCACAGTGCTGTTGAAGTCCTGCCAGCTGAGGCCTCGACTTTGACAGCGCTATGAGAGCACCTTGATTTTTATTTTTCTAGCTATTCATTTTTTCTTCATTTTCCTGTTGCATGACTCAATTTCTATCACATTTTAACTGTTGGACAGATGGCATCACAAACTTTACTCTTGAGTGCTTTGACATACAGAGGTGTTTACTGTCAACTCAATAACTGCAAAGTTTCCATTTCTCGTGTTTGTAAAAGAAGCTCAACTCATCACCGGTCCACCACTGTGTGGTGCTGTGACGTGTTTATGCTGATATGCTGGGTTTGGATTTCATCAAACGTTGCACGGCTAACGCCTCCACCTCAGTCTCTTCTGTCCTTCTATCCAAATAATTCCAGAAGTGTTGTGTTTTTTTTTCAGCTCCCATGTTTTTTTAGAAAACAAACAAGCCATACCTGTTCAGTCTTTTTTTGTAATTGAACTCATGAATGGTAAATGATGCATGTGGAGTCTATGATTATGAGCTTTGTTTTATTTTTTTATATTTGATTTTCACTTGTGAATAGTAAGCCTTTCATCATTGATGTTGTGCTGGCACATTCTTGAATTTCACAGATCAACAAACTCTAAAACCATAAGCATCTTTTTCATTCTTTGTTTTTCTTCCTCCTTCCTTGTTTTCAGTACTTCCTCTACCCAGAACTGGTTTGTCCTGAATGCTCCAAGAGAGGATGCTTTCACTTTTTGAATACAAAGCAAAAACAAACAAGGAGGAACTGAAGTAAACTGAAGGTGGCTGTGATGGCAAATTATTATGTTAAAATTATTTGAGTTTGTTTATTTAATTTTTAGTGTCTTAAAATAAGTTACTGTTTCTACCCTTTCACATAGAAAGAAGGATAAACTGCCCCAACTATTAGACCCAAAATTGGCACTGCGCATGATTTTTAATGGCCTCACATAGTCTTTACTGTATGTTTCCTGCAGCCAATACCCTTTTTTTTTACAGTGCAAATGTGTCAAACCACGCCATGTGTAAATGCTCCCTGATTGGTGTGATTGTGCCATGCTACACTTTGCTCGACCAGGAAATTATTGTCTTTCATTGCTCAGCAGTGCTGTTGTTGTATTGTGTGTGATAAGACCTTTTGTATAGAAAAATCACTGTAATTACTAAACAGTTTATCCAAAATTACTTGAATTAAAGTTGGATTTCTGCACTTCAATTACAAATAATTTAAAATGTACTACGTGGGAATACAAAACAAAATTAAGAAAAGAAAAAAATCCTAACTGTAACTCATATGGAAGCAGTAAGGATATAGTTTTCTGCATTTTAACTAAGTTTTTATTAAATAAATAATTACTCATATGAAAGGGCATAGAGAGAGAGAGAGAGAGCTGCGCAACATACTTTGTTTCAAAACAATGCCCTGTGACATCACAATGACGCCATAACGCTTCGCAAAATCTCACACTGCATGAATATAACTTAAAATCTGAAGCTTTTACAGCTCATAGAGGCCAAAGATTTCAGCTAGTTGTGCCCCAGTCATATGTATAAAGATTATAATACACACCATTTTAGTATGTAATGCTTTAAGGTCATCGTTCAAAGGTCAGACATCAGCATGTTGTACTAAAAACATTATAGTTTTAGTGAGTTCTGACTCTACCTGTTTGTTTCTGTATTCGACAGAGTAAAAGTGAACTTTACAAGCTGACAAAAACATAATAAATATATAAAAATCAGTGGTTTGGGGCATGCTTTGCTTGATGGGATATATTCGTGTCAGAGACAGACTTTTTACATTACACTATTTCTGAAAATGTATATATAATGCACCAAGATTTTTAGAGTTTGATGTCATTATAGAGACACCAGATAAGGCTTTTGGGGGCGTGGTTTCAGCCTTAGGTGTGATTAAAGGAAGCAACTAAAACACAGTTAATTATTTGCTTTATTGCTTATTTATACATAAAAGAGAAACCTTGCACAAGGTTGATACACTATACCCAAAGACGTACAGAATAAAGACAAAATATATGTTAAGATGTATTTACTAATTCCATATTATTACATTTTTTTAGAGCATTACATAAAAGCAGTTATAATTCTTTGGTGGAACAGAGAATATGGTAAGACAGAAAGCATAAACTGAGTTCACACTAATTTCTGATTGGATCATGTATTTGTTTTTATAATCTAAAGCAGGGGTGTCAAACTCAAATACTCAGTGGGCCAAAATTCAAAACTGGAACAAAGTTGCGGGCTAACGTTAATATTTATTGAAATATATTTATTCCTCCAGATATGAGAATGAATCTTTTTTTTATGGACTCAAACACGTTTTGCTGAAAAACTGAATATGGAACAAGCAAAGCTTAATACTAAACAATATATATATTAGCTGTATAATACCAGTAGGCCATCTCTGATAGTAATTTGGTATGGCTTCGCGGGCCAAATGTAAGTAGGCTGCGGGCCAAATTTGGCCCGCGGGCCAGAGTTTGACACCTATGATCTAAAGGTAGACACAAGTACAGTAACCCATAGTAAACTGAATCAACTACAAGACATGTATACATGTTTGGAAAATAATTTCTGTTGGAAATATGATATTACAACAAAAAGATAGACAAAGAGAAAAAATGTTTTTTTCTTCATGGAGTAGAATATCTCTTTTTAAGAAAACAAAAACAAAAGAAACAATGACTTAAACAATATTTGTGACCATATCATGCATCCTGTATCTTTTAAAACATGTATGATGTTGGTCTTTAAATTAAACCAGTCACACAATCATACAGTTCTGTCTAGTGTTGTAATTAGATCATGTCATGAATCTTAAAAAAAACCACAAACAGCAAAATTACCAGAAGTGTCCCAAAAAATGGTACTTTGAGAAGATACCATGTCAGAAGTAACGAGATGAAAACAATTATCCACAAGTCACAATCATTTCTTATCCACTCTAATAAATTGAATATTTTTTCTATTACCCATCTTACCCATTCTGGTACGTTACCATCACCTAAGGCTCTTCTAAGTGTTTCTACCACATTTGCTGCTGGCCCTCCAGCTCTTGCATCTGTTGTTCCTGCTGCGTGTGGTGTAGAGTCTAAAGCTGAAGCCACTAATGTTATCGCTCTTGCTATGACTGATACAATAAATACAGCTCCCTCCTTTAATAATGGTGCTCCTGCTGCTACAACTACACCAAACAGAAAACGAACAAAGCACTCCAGTCCTCCTGCTTTTTGAGCAACATTGCCGTCTTCTCTTTCTCCTTGGAGAAGTGGATCTTCTTTTGTCTTCCCTCCTTCTTCTCCTGTTTTCTTTGTTGTTTTTCCATCTACCTTGCTTGTCATTTCTGTCAGGGAACCTTTGTTTTTCACTTCTGATATAGGTTCTTTCTGTCCAATTAATTCCTCTGCTCCGTTTGTTGTTCCTGGGGTTAAAACTACAACAGCTGGTCCAGAGAAAGCCTTTGCCACTGATTTTGCTGCACAGCCTGTCAATTTGATCATCTTATTCTTAGAGACACTGTTGTTAGCCTTATTGTGGGTGTCTCCTTGTGGCAACATCTTGCTGGTGTAGCACCGATCTTTGTTTTCTGCAACTATCTGATCTACTGTGTTGAGCAGCTCTGTAACCTGGGACTGGCTGATGTCACCCTGTCGGCTGTATTTATTAATGATGTGGTATCGGCTCTTGCATTTCCTCATTAGATCATTCAGATATTTATTCTGATCTATAAAGTCTTTCATCTTCATTTCATCTGAGTCTGGTCCATCCTGAATAAAGACAACTGCAGCATATTTGAAAACTTCCTCTGAGAAATACTGACGTATTTTCTCAATAACAGCCTTCTGTTGCTGCTGCTCTGTGGATTTCTCCACTTTGAGCACAATGAGAAAAGCATGAGGCCCTGGAGTGCACTCAGTGATACACCTCAGTATTTCAGGCTTCAGCTCCTCCTCTGATCTACCTGGGCCAGAGAAATCAGGAGTGTTGATCAGGGTAATTCTTCTTCCATGAAGAGATTTGGACTCAGTTTGGCACTCAGTGTTGTCAACTTTGAACACATCTTCTCCCAACACGCTGTTTGCTAGGCTGCTTTTCCCAGATTTACTGCCTCCCAGCAGGACAATCCTGTACATTTTTTCCACTGAAAATGAAGACAGAACATTAATAACCTATGTGTGCTCTTATTAGAGGGAAAAGAAAGCAGGAAGGAAAACCATTGAAAATTTAAATATGCTCCGCAGGTTACCTCTGTGCTATTCCATATAAGAAAAGCATGAGACTAGGAGAGCACTCTGTAACAGGGCAAGCTTGGTTTACTTGAGGAATGCAACTAAGGCACACTCATGTCTCCTCAAAGATGTTGTTACCTTTGATGTACTTTTGAACCCCAGCTGTTTTTCCTTCCATGACAATCATAGTTGGTGGAACTAAAAAAGCAAAATGAGTTAGAATAACAAATAGAAATTATTGTCTTTGCTTAGGACTGTTTATTTACGTCGTCACATAAATGATTACTGATGTTAACTCAGCTAGTTTGCTACAGTACACAGAGAGGAAATAGTTAATGGCTTGCATAGATTATATTGCCTAATGACACACACACACACACAAGTTGTGTTTATTTATTTATTTTGAATACCTGTGTCTTCTGCTTGTGCTGTGACTCGTTTTGGTCCCATGTTTTCCTGCAAAACTGTAATAGTTGGCCCAAAGAAAGCCTCTGTCAAAGGCTCAAATCCAGGGCCTGTTAAGTTGATCCATACATCCTTAGACTGCCTCACTGACCCTTACAGAAGAGAATAATGGCAATTATAATATAATAATATATAATTAATTAGTACAACAATAACAACAATGCACACAAACACACACTGTTGCATTTCTTACTCTGTTTCTATTCTGACCAGTACACTTATTATCGATTATTACTCTATGTGAAAAGTCCAACTGAGATTTAAATTTAATTCCCAAAACAGACCTTACTACATTACTCATATCAAATAATTAATGCAATCTGGTGATAAGATTAATAAAATAATAATTTGTCCTTTCTCAATACAAGCATCCAGCTTGGCTTGCTGCAGCTTACAGGTTTATAGATAATAATCTTAAAACTTCATCCAATTGTCTTTTTCAGTTATTTAAAATTTAATTTTTAAAATGCAGATATCATTATGTCTTTAGGGTTATAGGATTAACTTACCAAGCATTTTTGCAGTGAATGAGCAAGAAGCGGCGATGTTGTGTGTCTTGTTGCGTTTAAACCCAGTGAAGATTTCCAGGTTAGTTTCACTTGCTATTAGAAATATGTTCATATTGGAGGTGGGGATAGCTGGGGGTTTCCCTTTATGAGGAAACAAATTGTTGCATGCATTTTGTTTCCTTTTTACACAGAACATATTAAAACAAATACATTAATTGTAACCCAGTCGGGTTTTTTTGCTCAGATTGAAGTTTTACTTTTTGTGACTTGAACTCAAACAATCTTTTGGTGCTGGTCATTTTCCAGAGGTGTAATTATTTTAACTTGCTTTGAAAAAGTAAAGGCTTTTAAATTTCAGTGAGTGAAAGCCAACATATAATTGAAGGCTACATTTTAAAAAATGTGGATATCAATACTTGAATTTGTTTGGAATGTATTATTTTAGAGTGCCAGCTTGTGTTTGTCCTTTACGTTTTGGAGTGATTTAAAATTTGTAAGTACTATTAAAACTGGGTTTATTTGTATGTATTTAGAGCTGCATTTGAATACAGGAGGTGAAATGGCATTTTACCCATTCAGTTATTGATTTGCTGTTGTGCTTGTTGTCCTCTTGCATGGCCCGATTGTAGTCAAGTTGTAGCTGTTGGAGAGATGGCCAATCAATCAAGTCAATGAATCAATAACTGATTGAAGGGCTTTCAGCTTTAATACAAAGGGTTGTACAAAATCTTTCCATGAACTATTTTGCAAAGTTGGTCAAAAGTAAAGACTCTAATCTGATATGCAACTCCCGTCTCTGATCCATTCCCTGAAGTCTATCTGATTTTCTCCTTGTTTTTTAAGTTCTTTTTTGTTCCTCCTTCCTTGTTTTGAGTTCTTCCTCTACCTAGAACATATTTATCGTGTGTGCTCCAAAACAGGATGCTTTCAGTTCTTAAATATAAGACTAAATGCTTAATAAGCCACAGCCAAGCAGCCACTGAAGGTGGCTCTGATGGCAAAGCAGGAAAAACAGCATTTGGTGATTTCCAAGGGTTCTAGGCAGCAGGTAGTCACTGACTGCCTCATCCAATGTTTAAAAACAATATTTAAAAGTATGTCAATTTGTCCATTTGATTTTGAGCATCCTCCATTTTTTGTGTACTATTCATTTAGTTTTCAACTTTTATTTTGAAATGGTAGCTGAGGGGGAGAGGTGCATAAAGAGCAAGTATGGGATACATCTAGGCTTTAAAAAAAACAACAACAAAAAAACAGAAGTTTTTTAGTGAAGAAAGATTGTTCTTAGTTTGGCAAATTCCTTTATATTTGTTGCTATTCCAAAAGATGGCGCCGGTGAGGTCGGCTGCCGTCACGACTGCTCCGACCACCTTTTCTTTGTCTTTGTTTTTTAAGTTAGTTTTCAGCGTCTCTAAATCGGCAAAATCATCACCATTGGGTACATTAGGTATGACAGTGACACTCTTGTTTCTATTGGTATACAATGTACTCACAATTCGAAGTTTTTAACTCTGGATCCGAGCTGGCCGAGTGAGATCTTGAGGGAGAACAAAGGGAAGCGGCGGCCTAGAGGGAAGCGAGCCGGCGTCAGCAACAGGCTGAGAGCTCGTGCACACCGCACACCTCTGCCTAGCATCCTGCTCGCCAACGTCCAGTCACTGGAGAACAAGCTTGATGACCTCAGGGCCAGGGTAAAGTTCCAGAGAGACATTCGGGACTGCAATCTCCTCTGCTTCACCGAGACATGGCTGAACCCAGCGGTGCCGGACCACGCCATCCAGCCAGCCGAGTTCTTCTCGGTTCACCGCATGGACAGGACACAGGACTCGGGGAAGTCAACGGGAGGCGTGTGTTTAATGGTGAACAACAATTGGTGCAACAGTGCGAACGTTGTTCCTCTCACACGCTCCTGCACACCAAATCTGGAACTACTGTCCATCATGTGTTGTCCTTTTTATCTACCTCGGGAATTTACATCGGTCATTATAAGTGCCGTTTATATTCCACCACAAGCGGACACGGTCACCGCCTTATGCGAGCTGCATGAGGCACTCACACAGCACCAGACACAACACCAGGACGCTGCGCTTATTGTGACGGGGGACTTTAATACCTCAACCTCAAATGCGCAGCGCCGAACTTTTATCAACACATCACCTGCCCCACCAGAGGTGAAAGGACACTGGACCACTGCTACACTACGGTCAAGGACGGCTACAAGGCACAATCTCGCCCTCCGTTTGGCAAATCCGATCACGCCGCCATCTTCCTCATGGCAAAATACAAACGAAGGCCGAAACAGGAAGTTCTGGTTCAGAGGAAGGTCGCGCGCTGGACGGATCAATCGGTGGCCGCGTTACAGGACGCACTCGACGACGCAGACTGGGACATGTTCAGAAACAGCTCCATGTCTCCAAGTCAACGTGTTTACGGAAGCGGTTGTGGGATTCATCGGGAAACTAGCGGATGATACCGTGGAGACAAAGACTATCACAACGTTTCCCAACGAGAAGCTGTGGGTGGATAAAACCATCCGCGACGCTCTGAGATCCCGCACCGCTGCCTACAACACGGGACTCACGACAGGGGGACATGGACCCGTACAAAGCCGCGTCATATAACGTGCGGAAGGCGGTGAATGAGGCGAAGCAGCGCTACGGGAGGAAACTAGAGTCACAACTCCAACAGAGTGATTCTAGGAGCCTATGGCGGGGACTAAGGACAATAACGGACTATAAAGCACCAACAACCGGTATGACGAACGCGGCCGTGACTCTGGCAGATGAGCTGAACACTTTCTATGCTCGCTTCGAGGCTGCAGCTAAGGACTCCAACGATGCTAGTGCTAGCGGCGCTAACGGCTGCAGACAGGAAGATACTGCCAGCACCGGAAACATGCTCGTCATCTCCGAGCATGAAGTAAGGAGAGCCTTCAAGAGAGTGAACACCAGGAAAGCAGCAGGACCAGACGGCATCCCAGGTCGTATCCTCAGAGACTGCGCATACCAGCTAGTTCCTGTGTTCACTGAGATATTCAACATCTCTTTATCTCAGTCGGTCATCCCCACATGTTTCAAAGAGTCCATCATTGTTCCTGTCCCGAAGAAACCCCACCCTGCTTCTCTCAATGACTATCGCCCTGTAGCCCTCACCTCAGTAGTGATGAAGTGCTTTGAACGCCTGGTCAGAGACTTCATCATTTCTTCACTACCAGACACACTGGACCCACTACAGTTCGCTTACCGTCCAATCGTTCCACAGACGATGCCACCTCTCATCTCCTCCACACATCACTTACTCACTTGGACACTAGAAGGGGGAATTATGTTAAAATGCTCTTCATAGACTACAACTCTGCATTTAATACCGTAATTCCCTCCACACTCACCACCAAGCTGGAGCATCTGGGACTCAGCTCATCTATGTGTCAGTGGATCTCCAACTTCCTAACTGGCAGACCACAGGCAGTAAGGATGAGCGGACATGTCTCAGCCTCCACCACTCTCAGTACTGGAGCCCCCCAGGGGTGTGTTCTGAGCCCCCTGCTGTACTCTTTGTACACATATGACTGTGTGGCCACTACCAGCTCCACCACCATCATTAAGTTTGCTGACGGCACCGTTGTGGTGGGCCTGATCTCTGACAACAATGAGACGGCCTACCTGAAGGAGATTAGGAATCTGGAGAACTGGTGCCAGAGGAACAACCTCCTTCTAAACGTCAGTAAGACAAAGGAGTTGATAGTGGACTTCAACACTAAGCAGGAGAGGAACTACCAGACCCCCGTCATCAACGAGTGCCCAGTGGAGAGAGTGGACAGCTTCAAATACCTCGGAGTTCACATCACGCAGGACCTGTCATGGTCCTGTCACATCAACACCGTGGTGAAAAATAGGCCTGTCAGCGTCTCTACCACCTCAGACGCTTGAGAGACTTCCAACTGCCCTCCAAGGTACTCAGGAACTTTTACTCATGCACCATAGAGAGCATCCTGACAGGAAACATCTTAACCTGGTTCGGGAACAGCACCATGCAGGACAGACGAGCTCTACAGAGGGTTGTGCGGTCAGCTGAGCGCACCATCTGCTCCAAGCTCCCTGACCTGCACTCAATCTACAGCAGGCGGTGCTGGACCAAGGCCAGGAAGATCGTGAAGGACCTCAGCCATCCCAACAACGGACTGTTCTCTCTGTTGAGGTCAGGAAAGCAATTCCGCTCCCTGAAGACCAACACAGAGAGACTGAGGAGGAGCTTCTTCCCGCAGGCGATACGGTCTCTCAATCACACCACCACACAGTACTGACCCACACATATGGTTCTTACACACACACTGGACATTCTGGACATTGTTTTCACTTCATCACTTAATCACTTTAAGCATATTTGCACTGCACAAGACACTAAATAATGTGGATTGCACAACACTGGTCACTATATTCTTCATTTCCAGTTAATACTTGTACAGCTGCTGTTATTGTGTATATATATATATATATATATATATATATTTCTTCATACATTCTTATATAGTTCTATACTGTGTATTGTGTATTTTGTTGTACAGTTATTTTATTTTTTAACTTGTAGCCAGTAACTTGTAACTTTAATTTTTATATTTTATTTTATTCCTTCCTAGTAAAATTTACCCTTTTTAATTTTCATATTTATTTCCTATCTTATTCATAGCCTTTTCTTTTTTTCTTTAGGTCACGAGCAGTTATCGTACTGTGTATGACTATGTACGTGACAAATATAATTTGAATTTGAATTTGTATTCTTGTTTTTATGGTACTACCGATGACATTCAAACACACTAACCTGATGACTGACTTTTGTCTTATTTCCTAATGACTGTGTAATTCTTCTCTCTCTGTTTCTGTTGTTATTGTTTTGTGTGTATGTTCCTTCTTCCTTGTTTTGAGTACTTTCTCCACCTTGAAATGGATGCTCCGGTATGCTTCAGGAGAGAGCATACCTTTCAGTTACAAAAGTGAATGCAGGAAGGAGCACAATATGGCAGCACCCATAATACATTTATATATATTTTGTACTTTTTCATTAAGAAAGACTGTGTTTAATGTGTTTGATGCATTTACCAAAGCACAATTATTAAGAGGAACATTTATAAACATTGTATATTCAGCTTGTGATGAAAATATTAAATCAACTGTTATGTACTTGTTACATGCCCCAGGGGGATGTTTCTTCTTCCTACTAACTCTTTGTTTTGTCTAGGCTCCACCTCCTCTGTCCTGATTGGATGCTGCTCAGAGTCCAGCTAATTGTTAATCAGCAGAGCACTACTTAAGGCCTGTTTCTGGGCCCCTCTGGCCATTTTGATTGCCATGCCTGTGCAGGCTTGCATGCCTTTGTGACTTATATGTGCATTTTTTTTCCCTTTCTTTATTCAAATCAGGCAACAAAGTACATACCTCATTTACATTGACATAGTTTTTTTTTCCCCCTTTTCCCTTCCCCTCCCCTCTTTTTCCCCTTCCCTTCCTTCCTCTCCCCATCCTTTTTACATAAAATATAATTATCATTATATAAACAATCATATCTATGTCTATACATACACATTTATTATCCTAAACAAGTATATTCAAAGGAGGGAGAGAGGGAAAAAAGAAAAAAAAAAAACCCAAACGAACCCCCCCCCCCCCCAAAAAAAAAAAAAAAAAAAAAACAACAACACCTGCGTAGACCCATATATATAATCTTGGGGCAGATATGAGAGGAGGCCAAACCTCTCAGCTTTACTTATTAAAGTAATCTATAATCTATAAATCTGATAAAAATATCAGACAAAGTTTTAAATATTTTAGACCAGTAGGTAGTGATATTAGGACATGTCCAAAACATATGTGACAATGAGGCAGAATTCTGGCCACATCGATCACATCTTGAATCGTCCCCTGGAAACATCCTTGAAACCTTCAATTTGACAGATGGAGCCTATGCAAGACCTTAAATTGTAGCAGTCCGTGTCTGCAGCAGACAGAAGTGGAGTGAACCAGTTCTTGTGCCTTAGTCCATTGATCTTTAGTGATGTTAGTAGCCAGTTCTTCACTCCAAGCATTTCTCAAGTGGTCCAATGTAGTTGTACTGTCTATTTGCAAAAGTTGGTTGTAGATCCTAGAAATAGCTCCTTTCTTTAGCGGGTTCATTAAGAATAGATCATCTGAAACTAGCTTTTGTGGTTCATTGGGAAAGGATGGAAACGTTTCTTTAATAAAATGACGTATTTGTAAATACTTGAAAAAATCTCTGTTTTCTATGGAAAATTTTTGTTGAAGTTGTTGAAACGAAGGAAAAAGATTATCAATAAACAGATCCTTGATTGTGTGTATCCCTTTGGAAGTCCATAGCTGGAATGTTGATCCTGAGAGCAATGTGTATGCTTGATTATGAATTAATGGTGTAAAGATTGAACATTGACGCCAATGAAAATGCTTTCTAATTTGAGACCAAATTTTTAGTGAGTCAGACACTACCGGATTTTTACATTTATGCTTACCCAGATCTGAGTTTGAATGAACCAAAGATTTAAGAGTATTGGAGAAAAAAGTCATACTTTCCATCCGTTCCCAATCAGGTCTATGTTCCCCACCCCAGAATGACATACAACGTATATTACAGGCCCAATAATAAAACTGAAAACAAGGCAACCCCATTCCTCCTGTAATCTTGGCTCTTTGGAGAAATATCTTTTTTATTCTGGGTGTCTTTTTGTTCCAGATAAACTGAGAGATTAACTGGTCTATTTTCTTAAAAAAAGGTTTTGTGATCAATATTGGGATACATTGAAACGAAAATAAAAATTTGGGTAAAGTGCATCTTTGTGCATTTATGTACATTTTTTGTATTCATGTTCAGACTGCCTGTAGGGGAGAGCGGCCTTTTGTTTCGACACCCTGTTTTTTCCTGTTTATGTGTTGTTAGGTAGGTTATGGTTATAGGTTGTATGCAGAGGCGGAGCCAGACATTGCATACACCCAGGGCTTAGCCCTAAAGGGTAATACGCGCACGCGGGGGGGGTTGGAAATGACAAAAAAAACCTGCTGTGAAGTTGAAGATTTATTAGGCTGTGTTATAAGCTTTAAAAAAAACAAAACTTAATATGAGAAAAAAAATATCACATATGCAGCTTAAAAATAGTTTTTTACTTAAACAGCAAAGCAGAACGAAATTAGGGCTGTTTCAAGATACGGGGACTAAACCCCATTTCAACCAGACCCAGAACTGATCCGGAATGAAAACAGTAGAATAACAGTTCAAAATCAGGACTACTTTAGGACTTAACCAACAAAGAACCAAAATCAAAACTAGATGACAGTAGCACTGAAAATCATCACAGATCTGCACTACTCTGACAACACCTCTTTATTGTGGTAACATGAGATTGTATCTTCGAGGCTTGAGTTTTGCAAACCTATCAATGACATTTTCAGGGTCAACATTATCCAAGTACTCATTTTCAATAGATAATATGGCCAAATCATTCAGCCTCTCTTGTCCCATGGTTCTCCTTAGCCACATGTGGAGACGACGCAAGGCACTAAAAGAGCGCTCACAGCTGCAGCTACTGACAGGAATGGTTAGTGCAATTCTAAAGATGACCTTCAGAGTTGCGAACATGTCCTCGTCAAGCAAGTGGAAGGCAGTTGTGATGTCGCAAATGTCCTCTTTTTCCATTTTTCTTTTCATGAGGTTTTTTGCCACAACAAGTTCTTCAGGCTTTATCGTCACATGGTAGTGTGCCGCAATGGGTTTTAAGGCATCTTCGGAAAGGAATGTTGGGGAGGATGGATTGCATGCCTGAATGCTCTCCATTATTTTCTGTCCTGCCCCAGAAAATCTGTCTGCTAGCTCCTGCAACATTCGGTCCAAACAAGGAAAGAATATCTCGTACCTAAACTCTGCAGAGCTTGTGAGATTTGGTGTTGCACCACACCTGGACTCAAGTACAAATCCTTCAAGTCTTTTCTGTTTGTGTCGTGCCCCCTGATGAATCTGGATGTTGTAGCTTCCACAAATGTTCATGGCCTTCTCAAATATTTCCTCAGCAGCAGCCTCTGTGCGCAGTTTACTTAGTGTATCAGCTACCGACATCTTGTACTCCACAGCTTTGCCCATGTCTAGCCTTTCTCCCTGCAGGTAGCGGTGCAGGCCTTCAGTGATGCCAAGCAGCTGTGAGAACATGATTAACATGTACACAGTCTTGGGTTTTGACAGCTTGGACAAGATCCTTTTAGCAATAGGAGTGTTTGTGGCCTCGAGAGTTGCTAAAACTGCAGAAATGTTGTTGAGAAGGGCTTTGATGGAATTTACTTGGCCGGCCCATCTTGTGTTAGAGAGCTGAACAAGCTCACATGCAAACAGTCCAAGGTCCTTTTGCAGTTCCTTAAACTTTGTGTGGTTTACCAGGGAGGTGTTAAAAAATGTGCAGACATTTTCCAAAAGTCCAAAGAAGTCAGAAGCAGCTGGAATAGCCTTGCATGTATGGCAAAGGACAAGGTTGAGCTCATGTGCATAGCAGTGCACATATACTGCTTCACGGTGTCTCTGTCTGAAACGGGACTGCACACCACCCACAGGACCACTCATGACAGATGCCCCATCATAGGATTGAGCAACACAAAGTAAGTCACTGAGCGTGTGATACTGCAACAGCTCCTCAATAGTGTCTGTAATGCACTGTGCATCAAACCTTTCTAGTTTCCGTAGACCAAGAAAACATTCTTTGACATGGCCTTTACATGATACAAAACGTACACACACTGCAAGCTGTTCCGTGTGCCCATCTCTAGCCTCATCAGCCATAACAGAGTACATCTTAGCTTCCTTCATCTCTTTAACTATATTTCCAGTTATTTCATGTGAAATACTGGTTATCATCTCATTTTGTGAAAAATGAGACAGATAGGTAGCATGTGAGACAGGACTGTAATTTTTCAAAAATGGATCAAATGTTTTCAGCAGCTTCATGCACTCAAGGAAGTTCCCTTGATTATGACTGGTGGATTCCTGCTCATCGTGGCCACGGAATGGTATTCCTTGTTCCATCCATCCATCCATTCGCTTCCGCTTATCCTTTTCAGGGTCGCGGGGGGCGCTGGAGCCTATCCCAGCTGTCATAGGGCGAAAGGCTGGGTACACGCTGGACAGGTCGCCAGTCTGTTGCAGGGCTAACACATAGGGACAGACAACCATTCACACTCACATTCACACCTAGTGGCAATTTGGATTATCCAATTAACCTATCCCCACAAGCTGCATGTCTTTGGACGGTGGGAGGAAGCCGGAGTACCCGGAGAGAACCCACGCAAACACGGGGAGAACATGCAAACTCCACACAGAAAGACCCCGGCCTGATGGTGGAATTGAACTCAGGACCTTCTTGCTGTGTGGCAACAGTGCTAACCACCGTGCTGCCCTTGTTTTCCAAGGAAACTTGTTACAGCTAAGATCCTGGGGAGATATTGTCGTCTCTCTGAAATCTCTGCTGCGCTTGCTGATCTAAGTTGCTCAACAACGTCACCTTGGTTTTTTGTGGTCTTAAAGCTGTGCCAGCAGATCATAGAAGACGAATGGCTGGAACTCTTTTCGTTCTCCCTAAAGGCATTTAAAGCCCTCTTCCAATTGCAGAACCCTGAATGACTGAGGCCATCTTTTTTTAAAGTATTCTGCTTCCCAAAAATGTGACATGAAAAACAGAAAGCCAAGTTCCTCACAACAGAATACTCCAGCCATGTAAACTGCTCACACCAACTCTTATTGAACGCCCTCTGCTGGCCTCCAAACTGGCTCAGCGGATATTGTGGGAGGACATTTTGTCTTGGACCACTTTCTAGAGTTCCTAAATCATCTCTTGCTGCTCCTTCCAGTAAACCTCCTTCAGTTGTCCTTAACGATTCACCTGCTGCATCAAGTTTGTGCCATATTATTTTTAATTCTACCAAAGTACTCTATTTAGATTCAGAAAAGTTTATATAACTAATTAGCCTTGTTGTGCAAATAAGTTTGCATAACTTAATAAATATAGAATTTGAAAAATAACAAACCTAAAAAGATATACTAGGTACTAGATACGTGTTCTGATGTTTTGGCAAACAACCATTTGACTAACATGTCTGTCTCACCTGGTTCTTGTTCCATTTCTCTTCTGTCCTCATTCTCCTCTCCATCTCCCTCTTTCACCCTCTCTCTCCCTCTTTGTGCTGACAATCAAACCAAACACCAACATCATCAAATATACAGTTGAAACCAGATATTTACATGCTCTTCAGATAAAAACACAAACACTTATTTAAGGTAAAACCTCAAATTAGACTAAATGTTTAATTTATATTTGTTAAATTTAAGAGTAAAGAGAGAAATTGTCTGTATTTCTTAATTGTAAATGGCACCAAATTGTATTCAAAATTGAGCCACACTTATGGAGCTCCACAGTTCTTTTCCTGGTGTTTCGGTTGACATCTCTTGATTTTTCCCATGTCAAAGAAACAGTGTTTTGCCTTATATGCATCCACAGCTGTGCCACCAATTTACTCACATGGACTCTACGAACCTATCAGAAGCTTCTTCAGCTCAGAATGGAATCGTCTGGAGTTTCTTATTAATTAACAATAAACTTAGTGTACATGTACTCCTAAATTTGATGAAAGTGATAATAAATAGACGGATTTCTCTCGCTTTATTCTGACATTTAACTAATTCAAAATATATTTCAATATTTATCTAAAACAAAAGTTTACTCTAAATTGATGTTGTACAGTAAAAATGTTTTATGTTTTCTCCCTAAAGTGTATGTAAATATCTGGTTACAAATGTGAATATCCTGCTGTGTACTGAAATCCCTCTTGTTTTGCATAGAAATATACTGAACAACATACAAAGCATAATATATAAAATAACATTTACCTGAGTTTTTTCTTTGAAAGAAGCCTCTAATGTCCATTCTTATATTTCAGTACATAACTGAAACCGATTTAGTCGGGGAGAGTAAGAACTGAAAATATGAAATAAACACACGTAAGCTAAGACTCTCTAAAAAAATAGCATTGTTGTTGTTCGGCTTTTCATTTCGCCATTTGTTGATTCACTTGAAGAGCGAGTAACGTAATATTGGTCAAGTGATCAGTTTGATATCAATCTTTGGTGATGCACCGTCATATTTACATTATTTGTACGGTACGAATGATTTGCTTTGGTACCTGGTCAAACTTAAGCTCTCCTTAGTATGGCTGGCTCCGTTTCTCCAACAGCACACTCACAGGCAGCAGCTGCCCCGCCCTCTCGCTCAGTCGCTTAGTGCCTGAGCTCGGATCATACCAATATCAGGGGGGATTCACGCACCGTGTGCACTATGTGCTTCGAATATTGTGTGTACTTTTTGTTTTATACAGTTGTCAGCCAGGCATCTAACTATGAAAAATTTACACTCCAAAAGACCCCGGGCTTCTGACAAAACAACCCACGCTCCGCCCCTGGTTGTATATCAGATTGCAGGATAGCCAAACCAGACAGTTCCTATAGCTCCTCTTCATCCTATACCAGTACTTGGTGAACCTTTTGAACGTGTCATTGTGGACTGTGTTGGTCCATTGCCCAAGACAAAGAATGGTAATCAGTTTTTACTGACTGCAATGTGCACTTCGACTCGTTTTCCAGAAGCTGTCCCACTCAGAAGAATAACTGCACCTTTGGTGATTAAAGTTTTGACAAAGTTTTTCACTACTTTTGGTGCACCGAAAGTAGTCCAGACAGACCAAGGAACTAACTTTCTGTCTAAACTTTTCAAGCACGTCATGCAGACTCTTGGGATTAAGCATGTTGTGTCAAGTGCATACCATCTTGAGTCTCAAGGAGCATTAGATCACTGGCATCAGACACTCAAGGCAACGTTGCAGAAATACTGCTTGGATACTGGAAAAGAGTGGGATGAGGGAGTACCCCTGATGGTGTTTGCCATACGCGAAGCTAAGGAAGAATCCCTTGGGTTTAGCCCAAATGAACTAGTGTTTGGTGATTCTGTTCGGGGACCTTTGAAGTTGTTGAAAGAACAGTTCTTGTCAACAGACCATGTGATGAAAACTAATGTTCTGGATTATGTTTCACAATTCAGAGAGCGCCTCCCTAAGTCCAGGTTGGCAGCTGCAGAAACCCTCTCCTCTGCTCAGGGGAAGATGAAGAGTTGGTATGATAAGAAAGCTGTTCCTCGATCTTTCAATCCAGGTGACAAGGTTTTGGTTTTTCTACCAACTGCTAGCTCTGCACTATCTGCCCGTTTCTGTGGACCATACCAGGTGGATAAGAAAGTAAATGACACTGACTATGTGATTAAAACACCAGACAGGAAGCGTAAAACACGTTTGCGCCATCTCAATATGCTCAAATCTTATCATTCTAGAGCTGATCCTCTCTGTGGTCCTGCAGATAAGTCTGTGGCATCTCCATCAGAGCAAATCTCATCTCCAGAAACTCTCTGTCATGTGACAGCTGTGTGCAGGCAGGAAAAGGACCCAAAGTGCAGACTCCGGAGACAGACGTGAACTCAAAAAATAGCTTTAATGCTGAACTCAAAGTAACAAACATTAACGCAGGCAGGAAAACCAAAACACACAGCATACTGTAAGTGAGAGTAGATAAGAGTAGATCACGACACTAGTGATCTGACGTTCTGTATCGAGGCTTCGAAGCTTGTGTCGAGTAATGGAGGGGGCGTTTCCGTGATGCACGTATCGAGGCTTGCTTCATTTATGGGACGAGCTGAAAATGATGACGTCCGAAGCCTCGCTTCCCGGCTGTACCACGTGACTGGTTCATGAAGTGGTTCAAACTTTGCCGCAAGATATGACAGCGATATAAACCCCTCAGACTTCATTCAAAATGTGGGTGTTTGATGGAGAGTTGTTAGTGAGAGTTTGGAGACAGTTTGGAGGTTTATGAGAGTGAGGAGAGAAAGTCAGGAGAGAATGGAGCCAGCTAAGAAGAGGAGGATGTCCTCCCCTGTGTGGGAACATTTTGATTTTATTCCTCCCAACAAGGTATGTAAATTTCTGCAGAAGATGTATTTTCATAATACTGATGGTACAATAAAACTTATGTTAAGCTGTCTGTACTTTTGTACAAGGTGAAGTGTTTGCTATGTGCCAGGGAGATGGGATATAACAACAACACCTCATCCATGCTTAGGCACTACAGAGCTTTGCATGAGAATAGGGGGAACACTGATTGTGGAGCAAGACCAGGTGAGCCATCAAATGCCATGATAATATAGCATGCTGTAATGTTACTAAATTATATAATATTATACAATGCAATAAGTGACGTGTGTGATATTTATATTTGTGCTTTGTTGTTGTTGTCTTTCCTCAGGAAAACAATCTCCAATAGATGAAGACCTGGTTAGCATGGTGAATGAGGACTCCCAGCCATTTAGCATTGTGGAGGACAAAGGATTTAAAAGATTTGTTAAATCATTAAATCCTAGCTATGTTCTCCCCACTAAAAAGGTCATAAAAGTAGTGAAAATTTAGTTTTTACAGAATAAAATGTGAACAGGCAGGACTGAGGCTCAAAGCCTCAGTGTGTAGCTGTCCATACCTCAACGTTACAAAAGCACAACTACTGTCCACACCCCAACCACACCTCACCTCACAGTAAATGATCATTTCCATTTCAAGCATTTCCAAATAATCATTTTCCATACTGCCAGTATAAATATACACAGTATACTGCCATCACTACAATATATATGCTTTACACACTCCTTTTGTTGTTGACATTTACAGGCTGTGTGCAAAAGGCCACACTCTTCAAATTCATGCCAACTAATATTTTTACATCCAGTAGATGTCCTACTAGAGCAAATGAAGCTTTGCGCTGGGGTGAACCAATTGGATGAAATGCTTCATGAAGCTTCATCTGCCCATCACTACACAACACCAACAAACTGAAACACAGGGCTTAAATACATAGAGGAGCAATCAGGGAATGGGCAACAGGAGGAAGACACAGCTGGGGCAAATCAGGCCTAACGAGACAAAGGAAGCAATACCAGACGCATTTACATGAGACACGGACTTTCAAAGTAAAACAGGAAACATAACACAGACTGAACTTACAGACACAGACTCACGGGCAAGCAATACAACAGAGGGAACATAGACGTGGGACCAGGGCAGACACAGACACTGACTGGACACGGGGATATAGCAGACAGGGGAGACAGCAACTAAGGATTACACAGAGACATAAACCATAAGACAGAACTCTAACAAAGAAACCAAAGACTAGAAATGATAAATAATATAATAAACTCAAAAACCCTGGGTCAACGACCCAGGCATCCTAACACTCTCTTGTTGAACTCTTCCTCAGGACTGAGGTCGAGTTTAGATGAAGATGGGCTCAAACTTTGTGATGCCAGCTACCAGAATGCCAGAATGCTTAATTCTGAGGTACTGTCCCAGTTGTCTACATATCTTTCTCACTTGACCCATGAGCAACAGTTAGATATTGAAAGCCTTGTCAACATTCATTTAAAACTCTTTGGGGACTAGCCTTCACGTACTACTGTAATAGAGCACACCATTGATGTTGGGAATGCAGTGCCTATTAAGCAGCATGCTTACCGTGTGAATATGGCAAAAAGGGAAATGATAAACAAAGAAGCAGACTACCTTCTGAAGCATGGATTGGCTATCCCAAGCTATAGTCCATGGAGCTCTCTGTGCCTGGTTACGCCAAAATCAGATGGAACACCTCCCTTTTGCACAGATTTCCGCAAGTTAAATGCAGTAACAGTACCTGATTCTTTCCCACTGCCCCGTATTGAGGACTGTATTGACAGCGTCAGATCTGCTGCTTATGTGAGTAAGCTTGACCTTCTTAAAGTTTATTGGCAAGTTCCTTTTACAAAAAGAGCATCAGAAATCTCAGCTTTCGTAACACCTGATCACTTTTTACAATATACATGTGACCCGTGGTAGGTACCGTTTTCATGGATGCCTGGATGTTAAACTCAATTGTTACACCTGGTAGAGCAGAACGCTGATCATTTTATTAAAGATGAAAGACTTTAGACAGTTTTTCAACTCTCAGTAATACCATAGTGATCGTTTGATATATGGACCTGCAGCGGAGTTTAGGCCCAGACACAGCTACTGACATCAGACTTAACAACCGGATTGTGTTAGCTGTGCAACCTGGGACTGGCTACTGATGTTGTCACCTTGTCGAGTGTATTTATTAAATATTTGGTATCGGCTTTTGCACTTCCTCATAAGATATTTATTCTGATCTATAAACTCTTTGATCTTCATTTCCTCTGAGTCTGGGGAATCTTGAATTAAGACAACTGTAACAACAAAAAAACAAAAAACAAACAACCTTTATTTGTCACATACACAATTATACAGGGTACAACATGTATTGAAATGCTTTGTGTCCGAGCTGCATATTTAAACACTTTCTCTGAGAAATACTGGTTTATTTTCTCAGTGACAGCCTGCTGCTGCTGTTCTCCACTTTGAGCACAGTGAGAAAAGCATGAGACCCTGGTGTGCACTTAGTGATCCACCTCATTATTTCAGCCTTCAGCTCGTCCTCTGATCTACCTGGGCCAAAGGTTTCTTCCAGTTAAAAGGGAGGTTTTCCTTCCCACTGTTGCCAAAGTGCTTGCTCGTAGGGGTCATATGATTGTTGGGTTTTTCTCTGTATCTATTATTGTAGGGTCTACTGTACAATATAAAGCACCTTGAAGTGACTGTTGTTGTGATTTGGTGCCATATAAATAAAACTGAATTGAATTGAATTGAGTGTTAATCAGGGTAATCCTTCTTCCATGGAGAGATTTGGACTCTGTTTGGCATTCAGTGTTAACTATAAATGCATCTTCTCCAAACATGGTGTTTGCTAGGCTCCTTTTCCCAGCTTCACTGTCTCCCAGCAGGACAATCCTGTACATTTTTTCCACTGAAAGGAAGTGAAGACAGAAAATAATTGGAGATTATCTATCGGAATTTCAGGAGCGGGACCACGCCTCTAAAGACGCTCCTTCCGGTTGTCATCTATATAGGTTCCACCAGTTCTGCAAGCTGTTCTCATTTCATGCCCCACCCTCCCTCCCTCCTTGTTTTCAATTCTTTAATGTCTTCACTTCTATTTAGTGCATGGGGATCTGTCAGGGCCAGGAGCTGTCGCCAGTCCCCTGCGAGGCCTTCCCCAAACCACAGCTCAATTCATGTCCAAGCATTCACCTTTACCTACTAAAACGCAAACTTCAAGTGAGATGGACGCACCTGCTTGGCATCTGCTATCATGCCTCGCCGGCATAAAAAGCTGTTCTTGCCTGTGGTGGGTGTTGTTGTTGGTATGTTGAGCTGGCAGCGGGAGAGCTGCAGCTGTGTGTGTGTGTATACCAACCGTGAGCAAAGTGTAAATAAAAGTATGCTGAAAGCAGTAAAATGTCGTTAGGTCTGCTGTGGTTGTTTACAGTAATGTTTTACATTCACTTATGTAATAAAATTATTTGGAAAATGTACATGTAATCTACTAATTGAAATTACAGATTTTGTCATGAATGGTTTATGCACAGGGTTGAAGTCCTGATAGATCATTTAAGTCCAGCTGAGGCCTCGACTTTGACTATGACAGAACCTTGATTTTTTTTTCTTTTCCAGCTATTCATTTGTGCTTCATCTTCCTGTTGCATGACTCTGTTTCTATCAAATTTTAACTGTTGGACAGATGGTATCACAAACTTTACTCTCGAGTGCTTTGACATACAGAGGAGTTTACAGTCAACTCAATAACTGCTAAGTTAAAATTTCTCGTGCTTGCAAAAATAAGCCCAACTCTTCACCAATCCAACACTGTGTCGTGCTGTGAGGTGTTTAAGTTGTTCTGCTGGGTTTGGATTTTGTCAAACATTGCACACCTAACACCTCCACCTCATTCTTTTTTTATGTCCAAAGAACATTATTCCAGAGGTCTTGTGGGGTTTTTTTTTTTAGCTTCCATGTTCTTTTTAGAGAACAAACAAGCCATACCTTTTTTGTAATTAAACGCATAAATGGTAAATGACTCCTGTGGAGTCTAAGATTTAGAGCTTTGTTTTATTTATCTTTTTTATATTTAGTTTTGCACTTGTGAATAATAAGAGTTTCTGAAACTGATGGCTTTCGTCATTGACATTGTGCTGACACATTCTTGAATTCCACAGATCAACAAACTCTAAAACCTTAAGCATCTTTTTCATTCTTTCTTTTTCTTCCTCCTTCCTTGTTCTGAGTACTTCCTCTACCCAGAACTGGTTTGTGCCGAATGCTCAGAAAGAGGATGCTTTCACTTTTTTAATACAAAAAACCCAACAACAAATAACAAAGGAGGAACTGAAGCTGCCATCATTAAGTAAACTGAAGGTGGCTGTGATGGTAAATCATTGTATTAAAATAATTTTAGTTTGTGTATTTAATTTTGAGTATCTTAAAATAGGTTACTGTTTCTACCCTTTCACATAGAAAGAAAAAAGATGTGTGTACTGCCCCGACTATTAGGCCCAAAATGCACTGCACATCATTTTTGTGGCCTCTCATGGTCTTTACTGTGTGTGTCCTGCTAATACCATACCTTACTAATACCATACACATATTTTGTGTACAGTTCAAATGTATCAAACCACGCCATGTGTGAATGCTCCCTGGTTGGTGTGATTGTGCTGTCCTACACTTTGTTCGACCAAGAAATGATTGTCTTTCAGTGCTCAGCAGTGCCGTAATTGTATTGTATGTGACACGACCTTTTGTATAGAAATATCACTTTAATTACTAAACAGTTTATCCAAAAGTCCTTGAATTAAAGTCGGAACTACGCACTTCAATTTCACATCATTTAAAATGTACTATAGTGGGAATACAAAGCAACATTAAGAAAAGAAAAAAAATCCTAACTGTAATTCATATGGAAGCAGTAAGGATATAGTTTTCTGCATTTTCACTTAGTTTTTATTAAATAAATAATTACGCATATGAAAGGACATAGAGAGAGAGCTGTGCAACATACTTTGTTTCAAAACAACACCCTGTGACATCACAATGACACCATAACTCTTCGCAAAATCTCACACTGCATGAATATATCTTAAAATCTGAAGCTTTTACACCTCATAGAGGCCAAAGATTTCATGCTTTAAGGTAATAGTTCAAAGGTCAGACATCAGCATGTTGTAATAAAAACGTCATAGTTTTAGTGGGTTCTGAATCACCGGGTGCTACTTGTTTGTTTCTGTAAAACAGTACAAATATATAAAAAACCCAGTGGTTTGGATTATAAATAAGTGTAAAGTGTAAAGCAAGGCCAGCTTTGACTCATAAACCAAGTGCTCAGTCAGACTGAAGAACAGGAAGTTTAGTGCAGAGCTACACAGGCATGTTAATAAAATACAGGAAACCAGTACAGGGAGAAAAAGCAGAACTATGTAACACACACACACACACATCAGGTCAGCCCAGAAAAAGTTGTTTTGATCGAAACTATGTGTGACGTGTAAAGGACCAAAATAACACCTATATGATACACATTTTTGGCTTCTAATGCTAGAGATTTGCAACTGGCTTTGGGCTGTGCATGTCTCTATCTTCCGGAAGATGATTGAATAAATAATTATAAATATTTTAAATAACTGAGTCGTGTTCTCTTTATTCAGTAAAAGAATGACAAGAACCAGATTTATTATTTAGTGCCGAAAACCCAGGATTCTTTTACGGCTGAGAGGACAAATTCGGCTTAAGGTGAAATCGTAAAATGAAGCGAATGGAGAGCTGGCTCGACAATACAAATACAAATACAATACACAGCCTGTTAAAGCAAAGTGTGCAAATTGGATGAATTCTAAATTATCTGTTCGCCGAGTTAATGTTCTTCACTATTAAATTGGCTCAATAGTGGTAAAACTAAAGTCTGTTCAGTAGATTACTGGTGAATGTTTGTGTTGATTTTGGTTAATTTCTGAGAATAAAAGTAAAGCTTTGGGGTAACAATAATGAAACTTTGAGAATGACAGTAGTGAGTTAAAGGTAATATGGTATTTAATGGTGAAAGAGAAAAAAGAAGTTAATGTGTGTGTTAAGAAAAGACCGTAGAATAGGTAATTGGTTATTTCTTTGAGGGATTTAAGTCCCTATTGGTTATAAGGTTGGACCTACATCGATTAAAACCTTCTGTCAGAGTTTTGATTGTTTTTTAAATGAATTTAAATTACTTTAGAACAGAAGTTAGACTTCTAAGAAGTGCACAAGTTCACAGGTGGGAACTTCCTCCTTCTCACGGACACATGAGAAGATTTATCCCAGGTGGTGACTGGAAGGACTTGGGACCCTTCTTAATAACCAGTGATCGAAGAATCACTTTGCCGTCTAGGACGGTATATGCACTTTTTTGGCCAGCAAAGCTAGGCTTGGGCGTTGGACGCTTCTAACAATAAAATAGGTTGTGTAGAAATCGGGCCAGTCACAGTTTGGAACTGATACGGGTTAATTGGTCAGAAAAAGGTTAGACCTTGGCATTGGACGCTTTTAAAGTTGTCAAAATTGTGTAGGAAAAGTCGAAAAGTCTGGTACCAGCAGATGTTTGTGTAAAAGTATGTCTTCACATTTGGTGTCTTTTGTTATATGTATAAATGTGCGAATATATAGTGAAGTGTAAAATTCTCTTTGGGGTGTACAGTCAGAAGTAGATATTGTTTTGAAAGTGTGACAGAGAATGGTGTGATGTGTGTGAGAAGAGCTACTAAACACCTGAGTGAATTGTGCTAAATTGGTGCTCAAAGTATTGTGTGAATTGTGCTGCAGAGCTGAGCTAAGAGAATTGTGACGTGTGTTGAAAAACTGTTAATTGTGCTGAGGATGTGTGCCAAAGGAATTCTGCTAATCATGCTGAGCACTTCGATGTGAAGGATTTCTTTTTTGGTAATGCTTGCAAGTTTAAAAACCTTAGTATCTACCTGTGCGAACCTGTTCAGTTTGTGTGTGTGTCCGAGGGTGCATGTTTTTATGTTAAAAGTAAGTAAAATTACAGAGGGTACAGTATATATATATATAGTGTGTGTGTGTGTGTGTGTGTGTGTGTGTGTGTGTGTGTGTGTGTGTGTGTGTGTGTGTGTGCGCGTGTGTGTGTGTGTAAGAAGCACTCGGTGAGTGTGTGTGTCTGTGACAGGAAGTGAAATGTTTGCAGGCAGTTTGATGGAAATTGCCTGGTGTGTGTGCAACGTGAGATTGAGAAAGACGCCTTAAAATCTAGGTATAAGAATTAGAGAAATGAAAGGAAATGAGATTAAATAAATGTCTTAGTGCATTAATACAGGTGCCCATGGACTTGGCTCAACCTCCTGGATGAGTACAGTGGCAAAATGTTAGATTAACTTAATTGGGACGACAAACAGGCCATGTTTTGGCTGAAAATTTCACAGCTTCACCTTTCATCCTGTCTTTATCCTGAGAAGAAGCTGTGAGGACGGTCAATCTCTTCCTGAAGACAGAAGACAGGCAGAGCAACACTGTGGACTTCAAGAATTAACAGCAGGCAAAAGACAGCAGGACTGACCTAAAACTCTGAAGGTTCCAGGAGCATGTATAAATACCATGGTGGGAAACATGCGCTCTGATCACCAGCTGGGAAGTGTACCAGTGACATCATTGTGTGGATGGACTTGATGGGACTGTCTGAGTTTCAGATTTGCCATGCAAAGTCAAACAGCAAAATAAGAGACTGAAAATAAGAAGAGAATGAACAGAGAAGAAGAAACAACTGATTTGGGCCTGTGCTTGCAGGAGATTCGGGAGCACACACAGGCAACTGTGAGAAGAGTAGATGAGGACAGGGGAGAGGTGAAGGCTGGACGTGTTAAGGTGAGAGCATATGAAAATTGGGTTTAAAATTGAGGCTGAACTTGTGGAGGTTTAGAAATGTCCAGAGCATCACAATAGAAAGGTAAATAAAATAAATAAAGAAATTAAGAAATAAATAGACTAAATTACATAAATGAATAGAAAATATACATACACAAGTAGAAATACGTGAAATTATTTTTGGAGAGAATGAGGAGCGAGACAGTTTGAATCCACAGCTCAGCACAAATATGCATAAATTAATCTGAATACAAACCCATACATGCAATGAAGACCAGCTTACACTCATGAATGTTAATATATTACATAAATGCTAAATGGTGTAGTTTTAATAGACATTTGCTATCAGATGCTGAGGTTATCCATTGCTGAGGAATAACTCGAGAATCTGCACGACAACTGGGGGCTTTTGTGAAAAGGAAAATATAGGGGTGTTACCAAACGATGATCAGATAATAAATTTAATTCAAAGTTGTAAATTGGAAGTGGTCGTGTGCTGATTGAGCAAAAGAAGTTATTACTGTAAGAAGAAAAATAATAATTATTATTTTTTTGGTAATGTTTTGAATATGCATTTCTGTTGTTGTTGAGATATGACTTAATATGCAAATTAGTTGAATGAGTGGAGACAAAACAAAACAAACAAACAAACAAAAAAAAACGAGTTCCTGTTTGAATGTATGAGTGAAGCTTGCACTGAGAGAAACATATCCCTGACTGTGTGAGAAGAATTGCTTGGTAAAATATATGATAGCATGGTACAGGATAATTAATAAAATAATAATTTGTCCTTTCTCAAGACAAGCATCCAGCTTGGGTTGCTGCAACTTACAGATTTATAGATAATAATCTTAAAACTTCATCCAATTGTCTTTTTCAGTTATTTAAAATATACATTTTCAAAATGCAGGTGTAAATATTTCTGTTGGGTTCTAGGGTTAACTTACCGAGCATTTTTGCAGTGAATGAGCAAGAAGCGGAGCTTGACAAACATTGTGTGTCTTGTTGCATTTAAACCCAGTAGACATTCCCAGGTTACTTTCACTTGCTATTGGAAATATGTTCATATTGGAGGTGGGGATAGCTGGGGGTTTCCCATTATTTGGAAACAAATTGTTCCATGCATTTTGTTTCGTCTTTTACACAGAATACATTAAATTAAATTAAATAATTATAACCCAGTCTGTTTTTTTGTTCAGATTGAAGCTTTACTTTTTTCCTTTCTAGTTACTGGAACATTGCTGGTAATCTTCCACTTCCAAGGTTGTAATTATTTAAACTTTTAAATTTTAGGCGTTTCATTTTCAGTGATTGAAAACCAACATATAATTGGAGGCCGCATTAAAAAATTGTGGATATCAATACTTTAAATTGTTTAGAATGTATTATTTCCGTGTGCTAGCTCGTGTTTTTCCTTTACTTTTTTGAGTGATTTACAATTTGTAAGTGTTATTAAAACTATTTACTGTTTAGACTTGGTTTATTTGTATGTATTTAGAGCTGTGTTTGAATACAGGAGGCAAAAGTTGTAGTTGATGGAGATATGGCCAGTCAATCAAGTCGATCAATAA
This sequence comes from Maylandia zebra, assembly GCF_041146795.1. Taxonomy (NCBI): domain Eukaryota; kingdom Metazoa; phylum Chordata; class Actinopteri; order Cichliformes; family Cichlidae; genus Maylandia; species Maylandia zebra. Next base: position 30,233,961 of record NC_135169.1, read on the forward strand.
CCTATTGAAGTGCAGACTTTCAGCTGCAAGTATCTCAAACTCTATAATCTGATAACTGACTTATGTCTGTAACTAATTTCCTGATGACCTGTTCCTGTGTAATTCTTCTCTGTGTTGTTTGTTTGCTTGGGTTTTTTTAAGTGTTCCTTCTTTCTTGTTTTGAGTACTTCCTCCGCATGGAACTGGCTGCTCCAGTATGCTTCAGAAGAGAGCATATCTTTCAGTTACAACGGTGAGTGCAGAAAGGGTTTATTTTAAAACCCTTAAATTAAAACTCGCATTTTTCTTATTTGATTTGGAATCAACTGTGTGATATATAGAGGTTAAAGGGCAAAAAATGTGTCTTTGGCCAATATATTATAGACTTAACTGTGTCTCACATATCCCTTCCATGTCTTCAGTAGCTCCAACACCTGCTAGTTGGTCCTGCATTTATTCTCTTTTCAACATAAGTAAGCAGTGGAATGACTTATTTAAGAACAATGAGAAAAGAACGGCTTGATATTTGACATTCTGTTGTTTTATAATTGAAAACATGGGTCTCTGACTGATTTCCAAATATGGTGTAGGCCAGAATGATTTGAGCCTATAAAGTTTATTTTTTACCAAGAGGTAAAAAATAAACTTTCTTAATGTCTTTGTTAGTTCTTAGGTTTTGGTTCTATGTTCCCACAGTTATGTGTCAGTATCCGGTCTGAGTTCTGTCAATGTATGTTTCCTGTTTTACTTTGAATGGTCTTGTCTCATGTTAGTGTATTCTGTTTTACGTCCTTGTCTTGTCATGCCCAGTTACTCCTAGCTGTGCTCTCCCTCTGTGTATTTAAGCCTTGCGTTTGCCTCTGTTATTTGCTGGTTCATCTGCATGTCATCCCCTGTATTTCTGCCGTGTGTCTCTCCATGTTTTCAGCTTCAACTTCTCAGGTTTTCAGGTTTCTAGTCACAGGATTTTTGTACCTGTTCCCAGTTTAGGTTTTGTTAGTGTAATTCACTGCCATGCTCTGCTTTGGTTTGTATTTTGTTTTCCTTTATTAATAAACTTTCGTCAGAGCTGTCATCAGCGTTTCCGTTTGGATCCACATCCTACATCTCCTGACGATCTGCCTCTCAGATCGTGACACAATCAGGTATCCTTTTTATTCAACAACTCTCAAACACGTCTCCTGAATAAACCCAGCCGATTCTTCTATGATGAATCAAACTCCTCCACATTTGATGTTCTTTTGGGATAAACCTTAGTCTTCAGGTCACCCCACAAAATCAAAGGGATTCCAGACAGGGCTTTGTGCAAATACAATAAAGCTTTCAAATCTGAAATAAACATTTTTGGCAAATTTCTTTTTCTATTTGCCCAAACTCAGACTGTCCTGTGATGCTTTTTTCCCCCCAATTCAATTCAAGTTTATTTCTATAGTACCAAATCACAACAACAGTTGCTTTAAGTTAGACATTGCATTTTAGAGTTCAGTTTAAAATCTAACAGTCTAACAAATGTAAATATATACTTTTTAATATTTGTTAATATAATTGTACCTGTTGGGGCTCTAAAAATAATTTACCACTATTACTGCACCCTTGTTTCCGAAACTGCATTTGCAGTATCCAATACCAATGTTTAAAAGATGTATTTGCTCTATTTACCCATATATGACAAGTAAGTGAATATAAGGCTAAGGTGTTACTAAAAGAAAGAAAAACAATTTGAAAAGAGAAATATGTTTCATTCTTTTATTGTTGAGTAATGCATCATAGAATGTTTCAGCTTAAGTAAAAAATCAAACATTATATTGCAAAATAGCTTACATTATAAGGTGTCCACAAATTCCAAATTACTTCATTATATTGAAAAATGTAAATACATAAAGTAGAAAATAAATAAAAGAATAGTAATGTAAGTACAAAACGGATGAAGATCCCAAATTGAATGCACTATTACATTTGTGAATGTTAAGGGAACATAGGACACATATACAGTGAACTGCACTTAACTGCGTTAAAACAATTAAAATGCAAACAATCCTACAAGAATCTTTTTATGAGTCAAAAATGTTAGTTTTTCAAGACAAGGAGGAGAGAAAGTAAGAAGAGAAGCATTCAAATCATAAAAACCTTTAAGATCTATCATTGCTATATTGCATGTTCTGTATTATTAAATCATTTATAATACCACTGGTAAACTGGGAACAGGACCCCCCCCCACACACACACACACACGCATACACTCACACACACACACACTAACTAGTGTCAGAATTTCATTACAAGATATTTATAATAAAAATAATAATAACACAAATCCCTAACTGTAATAAGAAAAGAGTCACTGTAATTGGCACTTTGAGCAAAAGCCTTGATAGAAGCAATGCGTAAAGTCAGTAAGTCAAAAGTATTATTTGATGACTGTGACACAGGTCTTGCAAAAGTTGACATACTTTCGGTCCCCACTAAATTATTTTGCATATATTTTGTGTTACCAGTTTGCAGACTTTGCTCACTGTTTGAATTAACCATGTTCCTGCCTAATGTTTTTTTAAGAACTAACTGAAATGCTGCCCTACCTGATAATATTGTTCCTCTGAACCCTAAAAGGAATCACAGAAAAGCACCCACCATGCTGCATAATCCACCACCTATTCTTTCTATTACGTTGCTTATTTCTGGATAAACATTATGATACTTTGGTTCAATTGTAATTACCCAGTTAAATATTATTGATAATTTTTTTAAATGCCCATGCTGCTATGCAACCTCCGAACCTGAAGCTGCCCATTCTGCTTATTTGTTTTTTTTTGTTGTTGCCTTATCTATTGTAATGTGGTTGTTATGTGCTTTAAAAATGCTCAGCCACTGCTACTATGATGAATAAGGCAATTGATCAGTGTTAGCGTTCCTGCAATAAATGCTGCTCAAACCCCTAAGCCTCCTTCTGACCCTGAAAGAAACACAAGTGGAGACCCCACCTTTCTGCGTAGTTCGCCATGGACCTAGTGTGGTACTTATCTTACTTTTTGGAATATCAAGATTCTTTTGTGTTATACTCCAATGACTACGACTGTTATTAGTGATACTATCAGTTCTACTGCTACTATTACTCCACACTTTGATGTTCTTCCCACGAACTCTTACAACAAGCCAAAGAGAGTGCCGTCCACGCTTTCTATGACTACGCATTCTACAAATTGGCTTATTTGCTGAATTACGCATATGAGTACTACCTAAAATGTTTTTAAGTGTTCTTATCTGTTTTATTGTTAATGCTAGTCGATCCCATAACATAGTTGCTATAGAGGTGGAAACCAAGCCTAAAAGGGCACTCATGATACCCCTTAAAATATTCAGCAACAATTCTCTTACTTTCCTTGACTTCTTTATTACCCGTGCTCCTGGCCCTGTTGCTCCAAAAATTGAGGGACTGTGAAATCTTCTTATCAGTCTAAATGTGAATGCTACTACACGTCTAAATGTTGCCCCGGTTAACCCTGAAACTGAGCCAAATAGAGCACCCGCCATGCTCACCAATCTAGCTCCTGCCCATTGTGTCAGGTTGTATACTTTTTGGATCACAAATGCTCTTGCTGATGCTGCTCCAATGTCTAACATTACTTTCAGTTGTGTTATCAATGCTACTGTGTGTTGAATTACCATGCATGCTCTTTGCGACACACACTCTCCTACTGTTATTGCTTTTTGCTTTACCCATGGCCCTGCCTGAGTGGCTCCAATCTGTAATTTTCTTTGAAGTGTTAACATCAGTTCAGCTGTGAGAGTTGCACCACCCTGTAAAATGGTCATTCCTAACTGCAAAAAGAAGCCAAATGGATTAGCCACCATACTCCCTAATCCAGCAGCAACCAAATGTTTTATGTTGCTTGCCTTTTGGATTGCCCATGCTGCTGCCCCTCTTATTCCAATGCCGTATGCTGTCTTCGCTGCTCTTATCAGTCCATCTTTGAGTCTTGCTCCAAGCCCTAATATTCTTCCTTGTAACTGCAAAATGGAGCCAAACAAACCACTCACCATGATTCCAAATCCAGCTCTTAACAATTGTGCTCCTTTGCTTGCTTTTTCAGTGACCCATTCCAGTAAGTCTTTTAACTTTTGAATTACCCATGCTCCTGCCCCAGTGGCATCAGTAAATAATGTTGTTTTAAATGCTGTTATTAAGGCTACTGCAAGTGCTGCTCCAATCCCAAATACTTGTCCAATTAACCCGAGGAACAAGCCAAATGGACCACCCCTCATGCTCTCGACACCATTACGTACCCATTCTGCGACTTCGCTTACTCTTTGGATTACCGGTGCTCCTGGCCCTGTTGCTCCAAAGTTTAATGACGCTTTAACTGCTGATATCAGTCTAAATGTGAATGCTACTACACGTCTAAATGTTGCGCCGGTTAACCCTGAAACTGAGCCAAATAGAGCTCCCGCCATGCTCTCCAATCTAGCTCCTGCCCATTGTGTCAGGTTGTATACTTTTTGGATCACAAATGCTCTTGCTGATGCTGCTCCAATGTCTAACATTACTTTCAGTTGTGTTATCAATGCTACTGTGTGTTGAATTACCATGCATGCTCTTTGCGACACACACTCTCCTACTGTTATTGCTTTTTGCTTTACCCATGGCCCTGCCTGAGTGGCTCCAATCTGTAATTTTCTTTGAAGTGTTAACATCAGTTCAGCTGTGAGAGTTGCACCACCCTGTAAAATGGTCATTCCTAACTGCAAAAAGAAGCCAAATGGATTAGCCACCATACTCCCTAATCCAGCAGCAACCAAATGTTTTATGTTGCTTGCCTTTTGGATTGCCCATGCTGCTGCCCCTCTTATTCCAATGCCGTATGCTGTCTTCGCTGCTCTTATCAGTCCATCTTTGAGTCTTGCTCCAAGCCCTAATATTCTTCCTTGTAACTGCAAAATGGAGCCAAACAAACCACTCACCATGCTTCCAAATCCAGCTCTTAACAATTGTGCTCCTTTGCTTGCTTTTTCAGTGACCCATTCCAGTAAGTCTTTTAACTTTTGAATTACCCATGCTCCTGCCCCAGTGGCATCAGTAAATAATGTCGTTTTAAATGCTGTTATTAAGGCTACTGCAAGTGCTGCTCCAATCCCAAATACTTGTCCAATTAACCCGAGGAACAAGCCAAATGGACCACCCCTCATGCTCTCGACACCATTACGTACCCATTCTGTGACTTGGCTTACTCTTTGGATTACCCGTGCTCCTGGCCCTGTTGCTCCAAAGTTTAATGACGCTTTAACTGCTGATATCAGTCTAAATGTGAAAGCTACTACACGTCCAAATGTTGCGCTGGTTAACCCTGAAACTGAGCCAAATAGAGCTCCCGCCATGCTCTCCAATCTAGCTCCTGCCCATTGTTTCAGGTTGTGTACTTTTTGGATCACAAATGCTCTTGCCGATGCTGCTCCAATGTCTAACATTACTTTCAGTTGTGTTATCAATGCTACTGTTTGTTGAATTACAATGCATGCTCTTTGCGACACACACTTTCCTACTGTTATTGCTTTTTGCTTTACCCATGGCCCTGCCTGAGTGGCTCCAATCTGTAATTTTCTTTGAAGTGTTAACATCAGTTCAGCTGTGAGAGTTGCACCACCCTGTAAAATGGTCATTCCTAACTGCAAAAAGAAGCCAAATGGATTAGCCACCATACTCCCTAATCCAGCAGCAACCAAATGTTTTATGTTGCTTGCCTTTTGGATTGCCCATGCTGCTGCCCCTCTTATTCCAATGCCGTATGCTGTCTTCGCTGCTCTTATCAGTCCATCTTTGAGTCTTGCTCCAAGCCCTAATATTCTTCCTTGTAACTGCAAAATGGAGCCAAACAAACCACTCACCATGCTTCCAAATCCAGCTCTTAACAATTGTGCTCCTTTGCTTGCTTTTTCAGTGACCCATTCCAGTAAGTCTTTTAACTTTTGAATTACCCATGCTCCTGCCCCAGTGGCATCAGTAAATAATGTCGTTTTAAATGCTGTTATTAAGGCTACTGCAAGTGCTGCTCCAATCCCAAATACTTGTCCAATTAACCCGAGGAACAAGCCAAATGGACCACCCCTCATGCTCTCGACACCATTACGTACCCATTCTGTGACTTGGCTTACTCTTTGGATTACCCGTGCTCCTGGCCCTGTTGCTCCAAAGTTTAATGACGCTTTAACTGCTGATATCAGTCTAAATGTGAAAGCTACTACACGTCTAAATGTTGCGCCGGATAACCCTGAAACTGAGCCCAATAGAGCACCCGCCATGCTCTCCAATCTAGCTCCTGCCCATTGTTTCAGGTTGTGTACTTTTTGGATCACAAATGCTCTTGCCGATGCTGCTCCAATGTCTAACATTACTTTCAGTTGTGTTATCAATGCTACTGTTTGTTGAATTACAATGCATGCTCTTTGCGACACACACTTTCCTACTGTTATTGCTTTTTGCTTTACCCATGGCCCTGCCTGAGTGGCTCCAATCTGTAATTTTCTTTGAAGTGTTAACATCAGTTCAGCTGTGAGAGTTGCACCACCCTGTAAAATGGTCATTCCTAACTGCAAAAAGAAGCCAAATGGATTAGCCACCATACTCCCTAATCCAGCAGCAACCAAATGTTTTATGTTGCTTGCCTTTTGGATTGCCCATGCTGCTGCCCCTCTTATTCCAATGCCGTATGCTGTCTTCGCTGCTCTTATCAGTCCATCTTTGAGTCTTGCTCCAAGCCCTAATATTCTTCCTTGTAACTGCAAAATGGAGCCAAACAAACCACTCACCATGATTCCAAATCCAGCTCTTAACAATTGTGCTCCTTTGCTTGCTTTTTCAGTGACCCATTCCAGTAAGTCTTTTAACTTTTGAATTACCCATGCTCCTGCCCCAGTGGCATCAGTAAATAATGTCGTTTTAAATGCTGTTATTAAGGCTACTGCAAGTGCTGCTCCAATCCCAAATACTTGTCCAATTAACCCGAGGAACAAGCCAAATGGACCACCCCTCATGCTCTCGACACCATTACGTACCCATTCTGTGACTTGGCTTACTCTTTGGATTACCCGTGCTCCTGGCCCTGTTGCTCCAAAGTTTAATGACGCTTTAACTGCTGATATCAGTCTAAATGTGAATGCTACTACACGTCTAAATGTTGCGCCGGATAACCCTGAAACTGAGCCAAATAGAGCACCCGCCATGCTCTCCAATCTAGCTCCTGCCCATTGTTTCAGGTTGTGTACTTTTTGGATCACAAATGCTCTTGCCGATGCTGCTCCAATGTCTAACATTACTTTCAGTTGTGTTATCAATGCTACTGTTTGTTGAATTACAATGCATGCTCTTTGCGACACACACTTTCCTACTGTTATTGCTTTTTGCTTTACCCATGGCCCTGCCTGAGTGGCTCCAATCTGTAATTTTCTTTGAAGTGTTAACATCAGTTCAGCTGTGAGAGTTGCACCACCCTGTAAAATGGTCATTCCTAACTGCAAAAAGAAGCCAAATGGATTAGCCACCATACTCCCTAATCCAGCAGCAACCAAATGTTTTATGTTGCTTGCCTTTTGGATTGCCCATGCTGCTGCCCCTCTTATTCCAATGCCGTATGCTGTCTTCGCTGCTCTTATCAGTCCATCTTTGAGTCTTGCTCCAAGCCCTAATATTCTTCCTTGTAACTGCAAAATGGAGCCAAACAAACCACTCACCATGATTCCAAATCCAGCTCTTAACAATTGTGCTCCTTTGCTTGCTTTTTCAGTGACCCATTCCAGTAAGTCTTTTAACTTTTGAATTACCCATGCTCCTGCCCCAGTGGCATCAGTAAATAATGTCGTTTTAAATGCTGTTATTAAGGCTACTGCAAGTGCTGCTCCAATCCCAAATACTTGTCCAATTAACCCGAGGAACAAGCCAAATGGACCACCCCTCATGCTCTCGACACCATTACGTACCCATTCTGTGACTTGGCTTACTCTTTGGATTACCCGTGCTCCTGGCCCTGTTGCTCCAAAGTTTAATGACGCTTTAACTGCTGATATCAGTCTAAATGTGAATGCTACTACACGTCTAAATGTTGCGCCGGATAACCCTGAAACTGAGCCAAATAGAGCACCCGCCATGCTCTCCAATCTAGCTCCTGCCCATTGTTTCAGGTTGTGTACTTTTTGGATCACAAATGCTCTTGCCGATGCTGCTCCAATGTCTAACATTACTTTCAGTTGTGTTATCAATGCTACTGTTTGTTGAATTACAATGCATGCTCTTTGCGACACACACTTTCCTACTGTTATTGCTTTTTGCTTTACCCATGGCCCTGCCTGAGTGGCTCCAATCTGTAATTTTCTTTGAAGTGTTAACATCAGTTCAGCTGTGAGAGTTGCACCACCCTGTAAAATGGTCATTCCTAACTGCAAAAAGAAGCCAAATGGATTAGCCACCATACTCCCTAATCCAGCAGCAACCAAATGTTTTATGTTGCTTGCCTTTTGGATTGCCCATGCTGCTGCCCCTCTTATTCCAATGCCGTATGCTGTCTTCGCTGCTCTTATCAGTCCATCTTTGAGTCTTGCTCCAAGCCCTAATATTCTTCCTTGTAACTGCAAAATGGAGCCAAACAAACCACTCACCATGATTCCAAATCCAGCTCTTAACAATTGTGCTCCTTTGCTTGCTTTTTCAGTGACCCATTCCAGTAAGTCTTTTAACTTTTGAATTACCCATGCTCCTGCCCCAGTGGCATCAGTAAATAATGTCGTTTTAAATGCTGTTATTAAGGCTACTGCAAGTGCTGCTCCAATCCCAAATACTTGTCCAATTAACCCGAGGAACAAGCCAAATGGACCACCCCTCATGCTCTCGACACCATTACGTACCCATTCTGTGACTTGGCTTACTCTTTGGATTACCCGTGCTCCTGGCCCTGTTGCTCCAAAGTTTAATGACGCTTTAACTGCTGATATCAGTCTAAATGTGAATGCTACTACACGTCTAAATGTTGCGCCGGATAACCCTGAAACTGAGCCAAATAGAGCACCCGCCATGCTCTCCAATCTAGCTCCTGCCCATTGTTTCAGGTTGTGTACTTTTTGGATCACAAATGCTCTTGCCGATGCTGCTCCAATGTCTAACATTACTTTCAGTTGTGTTATCAATGCTACTGTTTGTTGAATTACAATGCATGCTCTTTGCGACACACACTTTCCTACTGTTATTGCTTTTTGCTTTACCCATGGCCCTGCCTGAGTGGCTCCAATCTGTAATTTTCTTTGAAGTGTTAACATCAGTTCAGCTGTGAGAGTTGCACCACCCTGTAAAATGGTCATTCCTAACTGCAAAAAGAAGCCAAATGGATTAGCCACCATACTCCCTAATCCAGCAGCAACCAAATGTTTTATGTTGCTTGCCTTTTGGATTGCCCATGCTGCTGCCCCTCTTATTCCAATGCCGTATGCTGTCTTCGCTGCTCTTATCAGTCCATCTTTGAGTCTTGCTCCAAGCCCTAATATTCTTCCTTGTAACTGCAAAATGGAGCCAAACAAACCACTCACCATGATTCCAAATCCAGCTCTTAACAATTGTGCTCCTTTGCTTGCTTTTTCAGTGACCCATTCCAGTAAGTCTTTTAACTTTTGAATTACCCATGCTCCTGCCCCAGTGGCATCAGTAAATAATGTCGTTTTAAATGCTGTTATTAAGGCTACTGCAAGTGCTGCTCCAATCCCAAATACTTGTCCAATTAACCCGAGGAACAAGCCAAATGGACCACCCCTCATGCTCTCGACACCATTACGTACCCATTCTGTGACTTGGCTTACTCTTTGGATTACCCGTGCTCCTGGCCCTGTTGCTCCAAAGTTTAATGACGCTTTAACTGCTGATATCAGTCTAAATGTGAATGCTACTACACGTCTAAATGTTTCGCTGGTTAACCCTGAAACTGAGCCAAATAGAGCTCCCGCCATGCTCTCCAATCTAGCTCCTGCCCATTGTTTCAGGTTGTGTACTTTTTGGATCACAAATGCTCTTGCCGATGCTGCTCCAATGTCTAACATTACTTTCAGTTGTGTTATCAATGCTACTGTTATTTGAATTACAATGCATGCTCTTTGCGACACACACTTTCCTACTGTTATTGCTTTTTGCTTTACCCATGGCCCTGCCTGAGTGGCTCCAATCTGTAATTTTCTTTGAAGTGTTAACATCAGTTCAGCTGTGAGAGTTGCACCACCCTGTAAAATGGTCATTCCTAACTGCAAAAAGAAGCCAAATGGATTAGCCACCATACTCCCTAATCCAGCAGCAACCAAATGTTTTATGTTGCTTGCCTTTTGGATTGCCCATGCTGCTGCCCCTCTTATTCCAATGCCGTATGCTGTCTTCGCTGCTCTTATCAGTCCATCTTTGAGTCTTGCTCCAAGCCCTAATATTCTTCCTTGTAACTGCAAAATGGAGCCAAACAAACCACTCACCATGATTCCAAATCCAGCTCTTAACAATTGTGCTCCTTTGCTTGCTTTTTCAGTGACCCATTCCAGTAAGTCTTTTAACTTTTGAATTACCCATGCTCCTGCCCCAGTGGCATCAGTAAATAATGTCGTTTTAAATGCTGTTATTAAGGCTACTGCAAGTGCTGCTCCAATCCCAAATACTTGTCCAATTAACCCGAGGAACAAGCCAAATGGACCACCCCTCATGCTCTCGACACCATTACGTACCCATTCTGTGACTTGGCTTACTCTTTGGATTACCCGTGCTCCTGGCCCTGTTGCTCCAAAGTTTAATGACGCTTTAACTGCTGATATCAGTCTAAATGTGAATGCTACTACACGTCTAAATGTTGCGCCGGATAACCCTGAAACTGAGCCAAATAGAGCACCCGCCATGCTCTCCAATCTAGCTCCTGCCCATTGTTTCAGGTTGTGTACTTTTTGGATCACAAATGCTCTTGCCGATGCTGCTCCAATGTCTAACATTACTTTCAGTTGTGTTATCAATGCTACTGTTTGTTGAATTACAATGCATGCTCTTTGCGACACACACTTTCCTACTGTTATTGCTTTTTGCTTTACCCATGGCCCTGCCTGAGTGGCTCCAATCTGTAATTTTCTTTGAAGTGTTAACATCAGTTCAGCTGTGAGAGTTGCACCACCCTGTAAAATGGTCATTCCTAACTGCAAAAAGAAGCCAAATGGATTAGCCACCATACTCCCTAATCCAGCAGCAACCAAATGTTTTATGTTGCTTGCCTTTTGGATTGCCCATGCTGCTGCCCCTCTTATTCCAATGCCGTATGCTGTCTTCGCTGCTCTTATCAGTCCATCTTTGAGTCTTGCTCCAAGCCCTAATATTCTTCCTTGTAACTGCAAAATGGAGCCAAACAAACCACTCACCATGATTCCAAATCCAGCTCTTAACAATTGTGCTCCTTTGCTTGCTTTTTCAGTGACCCATTCCAGTAAGTCTTTTAACTTTTGAATTACCCATGCTCCTGCCCCAGTGGCATCAGTAAATAATGTCGTTTTAAATGCTGTTATTAAGGCTACTGCAAGTGCTGCTCCAATCCCAAATACTTGTCCAATTAACCCGAGGAACAAGCCAAATGGACCACCCCTCATGCTCTCGACACCATTACGTACCCATTCTGTGACTTGGCTTACTCTTTGGATTACCCGTGCTCCTGGCCCTGTTGCTCCAAAGTTTAATGACGCTTTAACTGCTGATATCAGTCTAAATGTGAATGCTACTACACGTCTAAATGTTGCGCCGGATAACCCTGAAACTGAGCCAAATAGAGCTCCCGCCATGCTCTCCAATCTAGCTCCTGCCCATTGTTTCAGGTTGTGTACTTTTTGGATCACAAATGCTCTTGCCGATGCTGCTCCAATGTCTAACATTACTTTCAGTTGTGTTATCAATGCTACTGTTTGTTGAATTACAATGCATGCTCTTTGCGACACACACTTTCCTACTGTTATTGCTTTTTGCTTTACCCATGGCCCTGCCTGAGTGGCTCCAATCTGTAATTTTCTTTGAAGTGTTAACATCAGTTCAGCTGTGAGAGTTGCACCACCCTGTAAAATGGTCATTCCTAACTGCAAAAAGAAGCCAAATGGATTAGCCACCATACTCCCTAATCCAGCAGCAACCAAATGTTTTATGTTGCTTGCCTTTTGGATTGCCCATGCTGCTGCCCCTCTTATTCCAATGCCGTATGCTGTCTTCGCTGCTCTTATCAGTCCATCTTTGAGTCTTGCTCCAAGCCCTAATATTCTTCCTTGTAACTGCAAAATGGAGCCAAACAAACCACTCACCATGATTCCAAATCCAGCTCTTAACAATTGTGCTCCTTTGCTTGCTTTTTCAGTGACCCATTCCAGTAAGTCTTTTAACTTTTGAATTACCCATGCTCCTGCCCCAGTGGCATCAGTAAATAATGTCGTTTTAAATGCTGTTATTAAGGCTACTGCAAGTGCTGCTCCAATCCCAAATACTTGTCCAATTAACCCGAGGAACAAGCCAAATGGACCACCCCTCATGCTCTCGACACCATTACGTACCCATTCTGTGACTTGGCTTACTCTTTGGATTACCCGTGCTCCTGGCCCTGTTGCTCCAAAGTTTAATGACGCTTTAACTGCTGATATCAGTCTAAATGTGAATGCTACTACACGTCTAAATGTTGCGCCGGATAACCCTGAAACTGAGCCCAATAGAGCACCCGCCATGCTCTCCAATCTAGCTCCTGCCCATTGTTTCAGGTTGTGTACTTTTTGGATCACAAATGCTCTTGCCGATGCTGCTCCAATGTCTAACATTACTTTCAGTTGTGTTATCAATGCTACTGTTTGTTGAATTACAATGCATGCTCTTTGCGACACACACTTTCCTACTGTTATTGCTTTTTGCTTTACCCATGACCCTGCCTGAGTGGCTCCAATCTGTAATTTTCTTTGAAGTGTTAACATCAGTTCAGCTGTGAGAGTTGCACCACCCTGTAAAATGGTCATTCCTAACTGCAAAAAGAAGCCAAATGGATTAGCCACCATACTCCCTAATCCAGCAGCAACCAAATGTTTTATGTTGCTTGCCTTTTGGATTGCCCATGCTGCTGCCCCTCTTATTCCAATGCCGTATGCTGTCTTCGCTGCTCTTATCAGTCCATCTTTGAGTCTTGCTCCAAGCCCTAATATTCTTCCTTGTAACTGCAAAATGGAGCCAAACAAACCACTCACCATGCTTCCAAATCCAGCTCTTAACAATTGTGCTCCTTTGCTTGCTTTTTCAGTGACCCATTCCAGTAAGTCTTTTAACTTTTGAATTACCCATGCTCCTGCCCCAGTGGCATCAGTAAATAATGTCGTTTTAAATGCTGTTATTAAGGCTACTGCAAGTGCTGCTCCAATCCCAAATACTTGTCCAATTAACCCGAGGAACAAGCCAAATGGACCACCCCTCATGCTCTCGACACCATTACGTACCCATTCTGTGACTTGGCTTACTCTTTGGATTACCCGTGCTCCTGGCCCTGTTGCTCCAAAGTTTAATGACGCTTTAACTGCTGATATCAGTCTAAATGTGAATGCTACTACACGTCTAAATGTTGCGCCGGATAACCCTGAAACTGAGCCAAATAGAGCTCCCGCCATGCTCTCCAATCTAGCTCCTGCCCATTGTTTCAGGTTGTGTACTTTTTGGATCACAAATGCTCTTGCCGATGCTGCTCCAATGTCTAACATTACTTTCAGTTGTGTTATCAATGCTACTGTTATTTGAATTACAATGCATGCTCTTTGCGACACACACTTTCCTACTGTTATTGCTTTTTGCTTTACCCATGGCCCTGCCTGAGTGGCTCCAATCTGTAATTTTCTTTGAAGTGTTAACATCAGTTCAGCTGTGAGAGTTGCACCACCCTGTAAAATGGTCATTCCTAACTGCAAAAAGAAGCCAAATGGATTAGCCACCATACTCCCTAATCCAGCAGCAACCAAATGTTTTATGTTGCTTGCCTTTTGGATTGCCCATGCTGCTGCCCCTCTTATTCCAATGCCGTATGCTGTCTTCGCTGCTCTTATCAGTCCATCTTTGAGTCTTGCTCCAAGCCCTAATATTCTTCCTTGTAACTGCAAAATGGAGCCAAACAAACCACTCACCATGATTCCAAATCCAGCTCTTAACAATTGTGCTCCTTTGCTTGCTTTTTCAGTGACCCATTCCAGTAAGTCTTTTAACTTTTGAATTACCCATGCTCCTGCCCCAGTGGCATCAGTAAATAATGTCGTTTTAAATGCTGTTATTAAGGCTACTGCAAGTGCTGCTCCAATCCCAAATACTTGTCCAATTAACCCGAGGAACAAGCCAAATGGACCACCCCTCATGCTCTCGACACCATTACGTACCCATTCTGTGACTTGGCTTACTCTTTGGATTACCCGTGCTCCTGGCCCTGTTGCTCCAAAGTTTAATGACGCTTTAACTGCTGATATCAGTCTAAATGTGAATGCTACTACACGTCTAAATGTTGCGCCGGATAACCCTGAAACTGAGCCAAATAGAGCACCCGCCATGCTCTCCAATCTAGCTCCTGCCCATTGTTTCAGGTTGTGTACTTTTTGGATCACAAATGCTCTTGCCGATGCTGCTCCAATGTCTAACATTACTTTCAGTTGTGTTATCAATGCTACTGTTTGTTGAATTACAATGCATGCTCTTTGCGACACACACTTTCCTACTGTTATTGCTTTTTGCTTTACCCATGGCCCTGCCTGAGTGGCTCCAATCTGTAATTTTCTTTGAAGTGTTAACATCAGTTCAGCTGTGAGAGTTGCACCACCCTGTAAAATGGTCATTCCTAACTGCAAAAAGAAGCCAAATGGATTAGCCACCATACTCCCTAATCCAGCAGCAACCAAATGTTTTATGTTGCTTGCCTTTTGGATTGCCCATGCTGCTGCCCCTCTTATTCCAATGCCGTATGCTGTCTTCGCTGCTCTTATCAGTCCATCTTTGAGTCTTGCTCCAAGCCCTAATATTCTTCCTTGTAACTGCAAAATGGAGCCAAACAAACCACTCACCATGATTCCAAATCCAGCTCTTAACAATTGTGCTCCTTTGCTTGCTTTTTCAGTGACCCATTCCAGTAAGTCTTTTAACTTTTGAATTACCCATGCTCCTGCCCCAGTGGCATCAGTAAATAATGTCGTTTTAAATGCTGTTATTAAGGCTACTGCAAGTGCTGCTCCAATCCCAAATACTTGTCCAATTAACCCGAGGAACAAGCCAAATGGACCACCCCTCATGCTCTCGACACCATTACGTACCCATTCTGTGACTTGGCTTACTCTTTGGATTACCCGTGCTCCTGGCCCTGTTGCTCCAAAGTTTAATGACGCTTTAACTGCTGATATCAGTCTAAATGTGAATGCTACTACACGTCTAAATGTTTCGCTGGTTAACCCTGAAACTGAGCCAAATAGAGCTCCCGCCATGCTCTCCAATCTAGCTCCTGCCCATTGTTTCAGGTTGTGTACTTTTTGGATCACAAATGCTCTTGCCGATGCTGCTCCAATGTCTAACATTACTTTCAGTTGTGTTATCAATGCTACTGTTATTTGAATTACAATGCATGCTCTTTGCGACACACACTTTCCTACTGTTATTGCTTTTTGCTTTAGCCATGGCCCTGCCTGAGTGGCTCCAATCTGTAATTTTCTTTGAAGTGTTAACATCAGTTCAGCTGTGAGAGTTGCACCACCCTGTAAAATGGTCATTCCTAACTGCAAAAAGAAGCCAAATGGATTAGCCACCATACTCCCTAATCCAGCAGCAACCAAATGTTTTATGTTGCTTGCCTTTTGGATTGCCCATGCTGCTGCCCCTCTTATTCCAATGCCGTATGCTGTCTTCGCTGCTCTTATCAGTCCATCTTTGAGTCTTGCTCCAAGCCCTAATATTCTTCCTTGTAACTGCAAAATGGAGCCAAACAAACCACTCACCATGATTCCAAATCCAGCTCTTAACAATTGTGCTCCTTTGCTTGCTTTTTCAGTGACCCATTCCAGTAAGTCTTTTAACTTTTGAATTACCCATGCTCCTGCCCCAGTGGCATCAGTAAATAATGTCGTTTTAAATGCTGTTATTAAGGCTACTGCAAGTGCTGCTCCAATCCCAAATACTTGTCCAATTAACCCGAGGAACAAGCCAAATGGACCACCCCTCATGCTCTCGACACCATTACGTACCCATTCTGTGACTTGGCTTACTCTTTGGATTACCCGTGCTCCTGGCCCTGTTGCTCCAAAGTTTAATGACGCTTTAACTGCTGATATCAGTCTAAATGTGAATGCTACTACACGTCTAAATGTTGCGCCGGATAACCCTGAAACTGAGCCCAATAGAGCACCCGCCATGCTCTCCAATCTAGCTCCTGCCCATTGTTTCAGGTTGTGTACTTTTTGGATCACAAATGCTCTTGCCGATGCTGCTCCAATGTCTAACATTACTTTCAGTTGTGTTATCAATGCTACTGTGTGTTGAATTACAATGCATGCTCTTTGCGACACACACTTTCCTACTGTTATTGCTTTTTGCTTTACCCATGGCCCTGCCTGAGTGGCTCCAATCTGTAATTTTCTTTGAAGTGTTAACATCAGTTCAGCTGTGAGAGTTGCACCACCCTGTAAAATGGTCATTCCTAACTGCAAAAAGAAGCCAAATGGATTAGCCACCATACTCCCTAATCCAGCAGCAACCAAATGTTTTATGTTGCTTGCCTTTTGGATTGCCCATGCTGCTGCCCCTCTTATTCCAATGCCGTATGCTGTCTTCGCTGCTCTTATCAGTCCATCTTTGAGTCTTGCTCCAAGCCCTAATATTCTTCCTTGTAACTGCAAAATGGAGCCAAACAAACCACTCACCATGATTCCAAATCCAGCTCTTAACAATTGTGCTCCTTTGCTTGCTTTTTCAGTGACCCATTCCAGTAAGTCTTTTAACTTTTGAATTACCCATGCTCCTGCCCCAGTGGCATCAGTAAATAATGTCGTTTTAAATGCTGTTATTAAGGCTACTGCAAGTGCTGCTCCAATCCCAAATACTTGTCCAATTAACCCGAGGAACAAGCCAAATGGACCACCCCTCATGCTCTCGACACCATTACGTACCCATTCTGTGACTTGGCTTACTCTTTGGATTACCCGTGCTCCTGGCCCTGTTGCTCCAAAGTTTAATGACGCTTTAACTGCTGATATCAGTCTAAATGTGAATGCTACTACACGTCTAAATGTTGCGCCGGATAACCCTGAAACTGAGCCCAATAGAGCACCCGCCATGCTCTCCAATCTAGCTCCTGCCCATTGTTTCAGGTTGTGTACTTTTTGGATCACAAATGCTCTTGCCGATGCTGCTCCAATGTCTAACATTACTTTCAGTTGTGTTATCAATGCTACTGTGTGTTGAATTACAATGCATGCTCTTTGCGACACACACTTTCCTACTGTTATTGCTTTTTGCTTTACCCATGGCCCTGCCTGAGTGGCTCCAATCTGTAATTTTCTTTGAAGTGTTAACATCAGTTCAGCTGTGAGAGTTGCACCACCCTGTAAAATGGTCATTCCTAACTGCAAAAAGAAGCCAAATGGATTAGCCACCATACTCCCTAATCCAGCAGCAACCAAATGTTTTATGTTGCTTGCCTTTTGGATTGCCCATGCTGCTGCCCCTCTTATTCCAATGCCGTATGCTGTCTTCGCTGCTCTTATCAGTCCATCTTTGAGTCTTGCTCCAAGCCCTAATATTCTTCCTTGTAACTGCAAAATGGAGCCAAACAAACCACTCACCATGATTCCAAATCCAGCTCTTAACAATTGTGCTCCTTTGCTTGCTTTTTCAGTGACCCATTCCAGTAAGTCTTTTAACTTTTGAATTACCCATGCTCCTGCCCCAGTGGCATCAGTAAATAATGTCGTTTTAAATGCTGTTATTAAGGCTACTGCAAGTGCTGCTCCAATCCCAAATACTTGTCCAATTAACCCGAGGAACAAGCCAAATGGACCACCCCTCATGCTCTCGACACCATTACGTACCCATTCTGTGACTTGGCTTACTCTTTGGATTACCCGTGCTCCTGGCCCTGTTGCTCCAAAGTTTAATGACGCTTTAACTGCTGATATCAGTCTAAATGTGAATGCTACTACACGTCTAAATGTTGCGCCGGATAACCCTGAAACTGAGCCAAATAGAGCACCCGCCATGCTCTCCAATCTAGCTCCTGCCCATTGTTTCAGGTTGTGTACTTTTTGGATCACAAATGCTCTTGCCGATGCTGCGCCAATGTCTAACATTACTTTCAGTTGTGTTATCAATGCTACTGTTTGTTGAATTACAATGCATGCTCTTTGCGACACACACTTTCCTACTGTTATTGCTTTTTGCTTTACCCATGGCCCTGCCTGAGTGGCTCCAATCTGTAATTTTCTTTGAAGTGTTAACATCAGTTCAGCTGTGAGAGTTGCACCACCCTGTAAAATGGTCATTCCTAACTGCAAAAAGAAGCCAAATGGATTAGCCACCATACTCCCTAATCCAGCAGCAACCAAATGTTTTATGTTGCTTGCCTTTTGGATTGCCCATGCTGCTGCCCCTCTTATTCCAATGCCGTATGCTGTCTTCGCTGCTCTTATCAGTCCATCTTTGAGTCTTGCTCCAAGCCCTAATATTCTTCCTTGTAACTGCAAAATGGAGCCAAACAAACCACTCACCATGATTCCAAATCCAGCTCTTAACAATTGTGCTCCTTTGCTTGCTTTTTCAGTGACCCATTCCAGTAAGTCTTTTAACTTTTGAATTACCCATGCTCCTGCCCCAGTGGCATCAGTAAATAATGTCGTTTTAAATGCTGTTATTAAGGCTACTGCAAGTGCTGCTCCAATCCCAAATACTTGTCCAATTAACCCGAGGAACAAGCCAAATGGACCACCCCTCATGCTCTCGACACCATTACGTACCCATTCTGTGACTTGGCTTACTCTTTGGATTACCCGTGCTCCTGGCCCTGTTGCTCCAAAGTTTAATGACGCTTTAACTGCTGATATCAGTCTAAATGTGAATGCTACTACACGTCTAAATGTTGCGCCGGATAACCCTGAAACTGAGCCCAATAGAGCACCCGCCATGCTCTCCAATCTAGCTCCTGCCCATTGTTTCAGGTTGTGTACTTTTTGGATCACAAATGCTCTTGCCGATGCTGCTCCAATGTCTAACATTACTTTCAGTTGTGTTATCAATGCTACTGTGTGTTGAATTACAATGCATGCTCTTTGCGACACACACTTTCCTACTGTTATTGCTTTTTGCTTTACCCATGGCCCTGCCTGAGTGGCTCCAATCTGTAATTTTCTTTGAAGTGTTAACATCAGTTCAGCTGTGAGAGTTGCACCACCCTGTAAAATGGTCATTCCTAACTGCAAAAAGAAGCCAAATGGATTAGCCACCATACTCCCTAATCCAGCAGCAACCAAATGTTTTATGTTGCTTGCCTTTTGGATTGCCCATGCTGCTGCCCCTCTTATTCCAATGCCGTATGCTGTCTTCGCTGCTCTTATCAGTCCATCTTTGAGTCTTGCTCCAAGCCCTAATATTCTTCCTTGTAACTGCAAAATGGAGCCAAACAAACCACTCACCATGATTCCAAATCCAGCTCTTAACAATTGTGCTCCTTTGCTTGCTTTTTCAGTGACCCATTCCAGTAAGTCTTTTAACTTTTGAATTACCCATGCTCCTGCCCCAGTGGCATCAGTAAATAATGTCGTTTTAAATGCTGTTATTAAGGCTACTGCAAGTGCTGCTCCAATCCCAAATACTTGTCCAATTAACCCGAGGAACAAGCCAAATGGACCACCCCTCATGCTCTCGACACCATTACGTACCCATTCTGTGACTTGGCTTACTCTTTGGATTACCCGTGCTCCTGGCCCTGTTGCTCCAAAGTTTAATGACGCTTTAACTGCTGATATCAGTCTAAATGTGAATGCTACTACACGTCTAAATGTTGCGCCGGATAACCCTGAAACTGAGCCCAATAGAGCACCCGCCATGCTCTCCAATCTAGCTCCTGCCCATTGTTTCAGGTTGTGTACTTTTTGGATCACAAATGCTCTTGCCGATGCTGCTCCAATGTCTAACATTACTTTCAGTTGTGTTATCAATGCTACTGTGTGTTGAATTACAATGCATGCTCTTTGCGACACACACTTTCCTACTGTTATTGCTTTTTGCTTTACCCATGGCCCTGCCTGAGTGGCTCCAATCTGTAATTTTCTTTGAAGTGTTAACATCAGTTCAGCTGTGAGAGTTGCACCACCCTGTAAAATGGTCATTCCTAACTGCAAAAAGAAGCCAAATGGATTAGCCACCATACTCCCTAATCCAGCAGCAACCAAATGTTTTATGTTGCTTGCCTTTTGGATTGCCCATGCTGCTGCCCCTCTTATTCCAATGCCGTATGCTGTCTTCGCTGCTCTTATCAGTCCATCTTTGAGTCTTGCTCCAAGCCCTAATATTCTTCCTTGTAACTGCAAAATGGAGCCAAACAAACCACTCACCATGATTCCAAATCCAGCTCTTAACAATTGTGCTCCTTTGCTTGCTTTTTCAGTGACCCATTCCAGTAAGTCTTTTAACTTTTGAATTACCCATGCTCCTGCCCCAGTGGCATCAGTAAATAATGTCGTTTTAAATGCTGTTATTAAGGCTACTGCAAGTGCTGCTCCAATCCCAAATACTTGTCCAATTAACCCGAGGAACAAGCCAAATGGACCACCCCTCATGCTCTCGACACCATTACGTACCCATTCTGTGACTTGGCTTACTCTTTGGATTACCCGTGCTCCTGGCCCTGTTGCTCCAAAGTTTAATGACGCTTTAACTGCTGATATCAGTCTAAATGTGAATGCTACTACACGTCTAAATGTTGCGCCGGATAACCCTGAAACTGAGCCAAATAGAGCACCCGCCATGCTCTCCAATCTAGCTCCTGCCCATTGTTTCAGGTTGTGTACTTTTTGGATCACAAATGCTCTTGCCGATGCTGCTCCAATGTCTAACATTACTTTCAGTTGTGTTATCAATGCTACTGTTTGTTGAATTACAATGCATGCTCTTTGCGACACACACTTTCCTACTGTTATTGCTTTTTGCTTTACCCATGGCCCTGCCTGAGTGGCTCCAATCTGTAATTTTCTTTGAAGTGTTAACATCAGTTCAGCTGTGAGAGTTGCACCACCCTGTAAAATGGTCATTCCTAACTGCAAAAAGAAGCCAAATGGATTAGCCACCATACTCCCTAATCCAGCAGCAACCAAATGTTTTATGTTGCTTGCCTTTTGGATTGCCCATGCTGCTGCCCCTCTTATTCCAATGCCGTATGCTGTCTTCGCTGCTCTTATCAGTCCATCTTTGAGTCTTGCTCCAAGCCCTAATATTCTTCCTTGTAACTGCAAAATGGAGCCAAACAAACCACTCACCATGATTCCAAATCCAGCTCTTAACAATTGTGCTCCTTTGCTTGCTTTTTCAGTGACCCATTCCAGTAAGTCTTTTAACTTTTGAATTACCCATGCTCCTGCCCCAGTGGCATCAGTAAATAATGTCGTTTTAAATGCTGTTATTAAGGCTACTGCAAGTGCTGCTCCAATCCCAAATACTTGTCCAATTAACCCGAGGAACAAGCCAAATGGACCACCCCTCATGCTCTCGACACCATTACGTACCCATTCTGTGACTTGGCTTACTCTTTGGATTACCCGTGCTCCTGGCCCTGTTGCTCCAAAGTTTAATGACGCTTTAACTGCTGATATCAGTCTAAATGTGAATGCTACTACACGTCTAAATGTTGCGCCGGATAACCCTGAAACTGAGCCAAATAGAGCTCCCGCCATGCTCTCCAATCTAGCTCCTGCCCATTGTTTCAGGTTGTGTACTTTTTGGATCACAAATGCTCTTGCCGATGCTGCTCCAATGTCTAACATTACTTTCAGTTGTGTTATCAATGCTACTGTTATTTGAATTACAATGCATGCTCTTTGCGACACACACTTTCCTACTGTTATTGCTTTTTGCTTTACCCATGGCCCTGCCTGAGTGGCTCCAATCTGTAATTTTCTTTGAAGTGTTAACATCAGTTCAGCTGTGAGAGTTGCACCACCCTGTAAAATGGTCATTCCTAACTGCAAAAAGAAGCCAAATGGATTAGCCACCATACTCCCTAATCCAGCAGCAACCAAATGTTTTATGTTGCTTGCCTTTTGGATTGCCCATGCTGCTGCCCCTCTTATTCCAATGCCGTATGCTGTCTTCGCTGCTCTTATCAGTCCATCTTTGAGTCTTGCTCCAAGCCCTAATATTCTTCCTTGTAACTGCAAAATGGAGCCAAACAAACCACTCACCATGATTCCAAATCCAGCTCTTAACAATTGTGCTCCTTTGCTTGCTTTTTCAGTGACCCATTCCAGTAAGTCTTTTAACTTTTGAATTACCCATGCTCCTGCCCCAGTGGCATCAGTAAATAATGTCGTTTTAAATGCTGTTATTAAGGCTACTGCAAGTGCTGCTCCAATCCCAAATACTTGTCCAATTAACCCGAGGAACAAGCCAAATGGACCACCCCTCATGCTCTCGACACCATTACGTACCCATTCTGTGACTTGGCTTACTCTTTGGATTACCCGTGCTCCTGGCCCTGTTGCTCCAAAGTTTAATGACGCTTTAACTGCTGATATCAGTCTAAATGTGAATGCTACTACACGTCTAAATGTTGCGCCGGATAACCCTGAAACTGAGCCAAATAGAGCACCCGCCATGCTCTCCAATCTAGCTCCTGCCCATTGTTTCAGGTTGTGTACTTTTTGGATCACAAATGCTCTTGCCGATGCTGCTCCAATGTCTAACATTACTTTCAGTTGTGTTATCAATGCTACTGTTTGTTGAATTACAATGCATGCTCTTTGCGACACACACTTTCCTACTGTTATTGCTTTTTGCTTTACCCATGGCCCTGCCTGAGTGGCTCCAATCTGTAATTTTCTTTGAAGTGTTAACATCAGTTCAGCTGTGAGAGTTGCACCACCCTGTAAAATGGTCATTCCTAACTGCAAAAAGAAGCCAAATGGATTAGCCACCATACTCCCTAATCCAGCAGCAACCAAATGTTTTATGTTGCTTGCCTTTTGGATTGCCCATGCTGCTGCCCCTCTTATTCCAATGCCGTATGCTGTCTTCGCTGCTCTTATCAGTCCATCTTTGAGTCTTGCTCCAAGCCCTAATATTCTTCCTTGTAACTGCAAAATGGAGCCAAACAAACCACTCACCATGATTCCAAATCCAGCTCTTAACAATTGTGCTCCTTTGCTTGCTTTTTCAGTGACCCATTCCAGTAAGTCTTTTAACTTTTGAATTACCCATGCTCCTGCCCCAGTGGCATCAGTAAATAATGTCGTTTTAAATGCTGTTATTAAGGCTACTGCAAGTGCTGCTCCAATCCCAAATACTTGTCCAATTAACCCGAGGAACAAGCCAAATGGACCACCCCTCATGCTCTCGACACCATTACGTACCCATTCTGTGACTTGGCTTACTCTTTGGATTACCCGTGCTCCTGGCCCTGTTGCTCCAAAGTTTAATGACGCTTTAACTGCTGATATCAGTCTAAATGTGAATGCTACTACACGTCTAAATGTTGCGCCGGATAACCCTGAAACTGAGCCAAATAGAGCTCCCGCCATGCTCTCCAATCTAGCTCCTGCCCATTGTTTCAGGTTGTGTACTTTTTGGATCACAAATGCTCTTGCCGATGCTGCTCCAATGTCTAACATTACTTTCAGTTGTGTTATCAATGCTACTGTTATTTGAATTACAATGCATGCTCTTTGCGACACACACTTTCCTACTGTTATTGCTTTTTGCTTTACCCATGGCCCTGCCTGAGTGGCTCCAATCTGTAATTTTCTTTGAAGTGTTAACATCAGTTCAGCTGTGAGAGTTGCACCACCCTGTAAAATGGTCATTCCTAACTGCAAAAAGAAGCCAAATGGATTAGCCACCATACTCCCTAATCCAGCAGCAACCAAATGTTTTATGTTGCTTGCCTTTTGGATTGCCCATGCTGCTGCCCCTCTTATTCCAATGCCGTATGCTGTCTTCGCTGCTCTTATCAGTCCATCTTTGAGTCTTGCTCCAAGCCCTAATATTCTTCCTTGTAACTGCAAAATGGAGCCAAACAAACCACTCACCATGATTCCAAATCCAGCTCTTAACAATTGTGCTCCTTTGCTTGCTTTTTCAGTGACCCATTCCAGTAAGTCTTTTAACTTTTGAATTACCCATGCTCCTGCCCCAGTGGCATCAGTAAATAATGTCGTTTTAAATGCTGTTATTAAGGCTACTGCAAGTGCTGCTCCAATCCCAAATACTTGTCCAATTAACCCGAGGAACAAGCCAAATGGACCACCCCTCATGCTCTCGACACCATTACGTACCCATTCTGTGACTTGGCTTACTCTTTGGATTACCCGTGCTCCTGGCCCTGTTGCTCCAAAGTTTAATGACGCTTTAACTGCTGATATCAGTCTAAATGTGAATGCTACTACACGTCTAAATGTTGCGCCGGATAACCCTGAAACTGAGCCCAATAGAGCACCCGCCATGCTCTCCAATCTAGCTCCTGCCCATTGTTTCAGGTTGTGTACTTTTTGGATCACAAATGCTCTTGCCGATGCTGCTCCAATGTCTAACATTACTTTCAGTTGTGTTATCAATGCTACTGTGTGTTGAATTACAATGCATGCTCTTTGCGACACACACTTTCCTACTGTTATTGCTTTTTGCTTTACCCATGGCCCTGCCTGAGTGGCTCCAATCTGTAATTTTCTTTGAAGTGTTAACATCAGTTCAGCTGTGAGAGTTGCACCACCCTGTAAAATGGTCATTCCTAACTGCAAAAAGAAGCCAAATGGATTAGCCACCATACTCCCTAATCCAGCAGCAACCAAATGTTTTATGTTGCTTGCCTTTTGGATTGCCCATGCTGCTGCCCCTCTTATTCCAATGCCGTATGCTGTCTTCGCTGCTCTTATCAGTCCATCTTTGAGTCTTGCTCCAAGCCCTAATATTCTTCCTTGTAACTGCAAAATGGAGCCAAACAAACCACTCACCATGATTCCAAATCCAGCTCTTAACAATTGTGCTCCTTTGCTTGCTTTTTCAGTGACCCATTCCAGTAAGTCTTTTAACTTTTGAATTACCCATGCTCCTGCCCCAGTGGCATCAGTAAATAATGTCGTTTTAAATGCTGTTATTAAGGCTACTGCAAGTGCTGCTCCAATCCCAAATACTTGTCCAATTAACCCGAGGAACAAGCCAAATGGACCACCCCTCATGCTCTCGACACCATTACGTACCCATTCTGTGACTTGGCTTACTCTTTGGATTACCCGTGCTCCTGGCCCTGTTGCTCCAAAGTTTAATGACGCTTTAACTGCTGATATCAGTCTAAATGTGAATGCTACTACACGTCTAAATGTTGCGCCGGATAACCCTGAAACTGAGCCAAATAGAGCACCCGCCATGCTCTCCAATCTAGCTCCTGCCCATTGTTTCAGGTTGTGTACTTTTTGGATCACAAATGCTCTTGCCGATGCTGCTCCAATGTCTAACATTACTTTCAGTTGTGTTATCAATGCTACTGTTTGTTGAATTACAATGCATGCTCTTTGCGACACACACTTTCCTACTGTTATTGCTTTTTGCTTTACCCATGGCCCTGCCTGAGTGGCTCCAATCTGTAATTTTCTTTGAAGTGTTAACATCAGTTCAGCTGTGAGAGTTGCACCACCCTGTAAAATGGTCATTCCTAACTGCAAAAAGAAGCCAAATGGATTAGCCACCATACTCCCTAATCCAGCAGCAACCAAATGTTTTATGTTGCTTGCCTTTTGGATTGCCCATGCTGCTGCCCCTCTTATTCCAATGCCGTATGCTGTCTTCGCTGCTCTTATCAGTCCATCTTTGAGTCTTGCTCCAAGCCCTAATATTCTTCCTTGTAACTGCAAAATGGAGCCAAACAAACCACTCACCATGATTCCAAATCCAGCTCTTAACAATTGTGCTCCTTTGCTTGCTTTTTCAGTGACCCATTCCAGTAAGTCTTTTAACTTTTGAATTACCCATGCTCCTGCCCCAGTGGCATCAGTAAATAATGTCGTTTTAAATGCTGTTATTAAGGCTACTGCAAGTGCTGCTCCAATCCCAAATACTTGTCCAATTAACCCGAGGAACAAGCCAAATGGACCACCCCTCATGCTCTCGACACCATTACGTACCCATTCTGTGACTTGGCTTACTCTTTGGATTACCCGTGCTCCTGGCCCTGTTGCTCCAAACTTTAATGACGCTTTAACTGCTGATATCAGTCTAAATGTGAATGCTACTACACGTCTAAATGTTGCGCCGGATAACCCTGAAACTGAGCCCAATAGAGCACCCGCCATGCTCTCCAATCTAGCTCCTGCCCATTGTTTCAGGTTGTGTACTTTTTGGATCACAAATGCTCTTGCCGATGCTGCTCCAATGTCTAACATTACTTTCAGTTGTGTTATCAATGCTACTGTTTGTTGAATTACAATGCATGCTCTTTGCGACACACACTTTCCTACTGTTATTGCTTTTTGCTTTACCCATGGCCCTGCCTGAGTGGCTCCAATCTGTAATTTTCTTTGAAGTGTTAACATCAGTTCAGCTGTGAGAGTTGCACCACCCTGTAAAATGGTCATTCCTAACTGCAAAAAGAAGCCAAATGGATTAGCCACCATACTCCCTAATCCAGCAGCAACCAAATGTTTTATGTTGCTTGCCTTTTGGATTGCCCATGCTGCTGCCCCTCTTATTCCAATGCCGTATGCTGTCTTCGCTGCTCTTATCAGTCCATCTTTGAGTCTTGCTCCAAGCCCTAATATTCTTCCTTGTAACTGCAAAATGGAGCCAAACAAACCACTCACCATGCTTCCAAATCCAGCTCTTAACAATTGTGCTCCTTTGCTTGCTTTTTCAGTGACCCATTCCAGTAAGTCTTTTAACTTTTGAATTACCCATGCTCCTGCCCCAGTGGCATCAGTAAATAATGTCGTTTTAAATGCTGTTATTAAGGCTACTGCAAGTGCTGCTCCAATCCCAAATACTTGTCCAATTAACCCGAGGAACAAGCCAAATGGACCACCCCTCATGCTCTCGACACCATTACGTACCCATTCTGTGACTTGGCTTACTCTTTGGATTACCCGTGCTCCTGGCCCTGTTGCTCCAAAGTTTAATGACGCTTTAACTGCTGATATCAGTCTAAATGTGAATGCTACTACACGTCTAAATGTTGCGCCGGATAACCCTGAAACTGAGCCAAATAGAGCACCCGCCATGCTCTCCAATCTAGCTCCTGCCCATTGTTTCAGGTTGTGTACTTTTTGGATCACAAATGCTCTTGCCGATGCTGCTCCAATGTCTAACATTACTTTCAGTTGTGTTATCAATGCTACTGTTTGTTGAATTACAATGCATGCTCTTTGCGACACACACTTTCCTACTGTTATTGCTTTTTGCTTTACCCATGGCCCTGCCTGAGTGGCTCCAATCTGTAATTTTCTTTGAAGTGTTAACATCAGTTCAGCTGTGAGAGTTGCACCACCCTGTAAAATGGTCATTCCTAACTGCAAAAAGAAGCCAAATGGATTAGCCACCATACTCCCTAATCCAGCAGCAACCAAATGTTTTATGTTGCTTGCCTTTTGGATTGCCCATGCTGCTGCCCCTCTTATTCCAATGCCGTATGCTGTCTTCGCTGCTCTTATCAGTCCATCTTTGAGTCTTGCTCCAAGCCCTAATATTCTTCCTTGTAACTGCAAAATGGAGCCAAACAAACCACTCACCATGCTTCCAAATCCAGCTCTTAACAATTGTGCTCCTTTGCTTGCTTTTTCAGTGACCCATTCCAGTAAGTCTTTTAACTTTTGAATTACCCATGCTCCTGCCCCAGTGGCATCAGTAAATAATGTCGTTTTAAATGCTGTTATTAAGGCTACTGCAAGTGCTGCTCCAATCCCAAATACTTGTCCAATTAACCCGAGGAACAAGCCAAATGGACCACCCCTCATGCTCTCGACACCATTACGTACCCATTCTGTGACTTGGCTTACTCTTTGGATTACCCGTGCTCCTGGCCCTGTTGCTCCAAAGTTTAATGACGCTTTAACTGCTGATATCAGTCTAAATGTGAATGCTACTACACGTCTAAATGTTGCGCCGGATAACCCTGAAACTGAGCCAAATAGAGCACCCGCCATGCTCTCCAATCTAGCTCCTGCCCATTGTTTCAGGTTGTGTACTTTTTGGATCACAAATGCTCTTGCCGATGCTGCTCCAATGTCTAACATTACTTTCAGTTGTGTTATCAATGCTACTGTTTGTTGAATTACAATGCATGCTCTTTGCGACACACACTTTCCTACTGTTATTGCTTTTTGCTTTACCCATGGCCCTGCCTGAGTGGCTCCAATCTGTAATTTTCTTTGAAGTGTTAACATCAGTTCAGCTGTGAGAGTTGCACCACCCTGTAAAATGGTCATTCCTAACTGCAAAAAGAAGCCAAATGGATTAGCCACCATACTCCCTAATCCAGCAGCAACCAAATGTTTTATGTTGCTTGCCTTTTGGATTGCCCATGCTGCTGCCCCTCTTATTCCAATGCCGTATGCTGTCTTCGCTGCTCTTATCAGTCCATCTTTGAGTCTTGCTCCAAGCCCTAATATTCTTCCTTGTAACTGCAAAATGGAGCCAAACAAACCACTCACCATGCTTCCAAATCCAGCTCTTAACAATTGTGCTCCTTTGCTTGCTTTTTCAGTGACCCATTCCAGTAAGTCTTTTAACTTTTGAATTACCCATGCTCCTGCCCCAGTGGCATCAGTAAATAATGTTGTTTTAAATGATGTCATTAAGGCTACTGCAAGTGCTGCTCCAATCCCAAATACTTGTCCAATTAACCCGAGGAACAAGCCAAATGGACCACCCCTCATGCTCTCGACACCATTACGTACCCATTCTGCGACTTCGCTTACTCTTTGGATTACCCGTGCTCCTGGCCCTGTTGCTCCAAAGTTTAATGACGCTTTAACTGCTGATATCAGTCTAAATGTGAATGCTACTACACGTCTAAATGTTGCGCCGGTTAACCCTGAAACTGAGCCAAATAGAGCTCCCGCCATGCTCTCCAATCTAGCTCCTGCCCATTGTGTCAGGTTGTATACTTTTTGGATCACAAATGCTCTTGCTGATGCTGCTCCAATGTCTAACATTACTTTCAGTTGTGTTATCAATGCTACTGTGTGTTGAATTACCATGCATGCTCTTTGCGACACACACTCTCCTACTGTTATTGCTTTTTGCTTTACCCATGGCCCTGCCTGAGTGGCTCCAATCTGTAATTTTCTTTGAAGTGTTAACATCAGTTCAGCTGTGAGAGTTGCACCACCCTGTAAAATGGTCATTCCTAACTGCAAAAAGAAGCCAAATGGATTAGCCACCATACTCCCTAATCCAGCAGCAACCAAATGTTTTATGTTGCTTGCCTTTTGGATTGCCCATGCTGCTGCCCCTCTTATTCCAATGCCGTATGCTGTCTTCGCTGCTCTTATCAGTCCATCTTTGAGTCTTGCCCCAAGCCCTAATATTCTTCCTTGTAACTGCAAAATGGAGCCAAACAAACCACTCACCATGCTTCCAAATCCAGCTCTTAACAATTGTGCTCCTTTGCTTGCTTTTTCAGTGACCCATTCCAGTAAGTCTTTTAACTTTTGAATTACCCCTGCTCCTGCCCCAGTGGCATCAGTAAAAAATGTTGCGCCGTTTAACCCTGAAACTGAGCCCAATAGAGCACCTTTTGTGCTACTTTGTTTACCATCTACAAATTCTTTACCCTTGCTTTTTTCTTTCTTTACCTTCTTTCCTGGCACTAGTGCTCCAATGTTTAATGCTTCTTTCAGTGCTCTTATTAATTTTAATATATGTCCTCCACCACACCTTAAAACTATTTTTGTTTTCCCAAACAATAAGCCAAATGGCTTATCCAACATTCTCCTAAAACCACCAAGTAGCCATTCTGCTTCTTTGCTTCCTTCTTTAATTACCCATTCTGCTACTATTCTTGCTTTTTTTATTACCCATGCTGTTGCCAGTTCCAGTCCTACATTTAATGATGTTATCTGTTTATCTCTGAGTATTGCTCTAACCATTAATATTGTTCCTCCTAACCCTAACATTAACCCAAAGAAAGCAACCATGTTTCTTTCTAATCCAGTAGCTGCCCCTTCTGCTTCATAGCTTACTTCTTGCATTACCACTGCTGCTACTTCTGCTTCATAGCTTCCTTCTTGCATTACCACTGTTGCTACTTCTGCTTCATAGCTTCCTTCTTGCATTACCACTGTTGCTACTTCTGCTTCATAGCTTCCTTCTTGCATTACCACTGTTGCTACTTCTGCTCCATAGCTTACTTCTTGCATTACCACTGTCACTACTTCTGCTTCTCCATTGTCTAAGTCCATTGTAAATAACACTATCAGTCCAACTGTGAGTGCACTTAACACTATTCCTGCTAACCATGAACAGAGGTCAAATTGAGCACCCATCATGGTTTCTAAACCACCACCTATCCATGCTAACCCTTTGACTAATTTTTGCATTGTTCTTTTAGCTACTTTCCATGGTTTCAGGATTACACATACTCCTGCAGCTGCTACTCCAATGTCTAATATGATTTTTATCACTTTTATCAGTAATACAGTAATTGCTCCTTTACCCTCTAATATTTTTACTCCTAATCTTAAAACCAACACAAATGGAACATGCACAATGCTCCTTAATCCACCACCTACTACTTCAGTCTTTTTCCTTAATTTTTGTATTGCCCATTCTGTTCCTCTGCTAACCTTTTTGATTGCCCCTTCTGCTCTTGTGACTAATTCTTTTATCGTTGATGTTATCAGTCCAACTGTGTTTGGTTCTCCACCCCCTAATATCTTACATCCTAACAATGTGAAGAAGCAAAATGCATCACCCACCATTCTCCGGAAACCACCACCTACACATTCTGCTACTTTTATTGCTTTTTTTATTACCCATGCTTTTTCCTCTGGCACTCTAATGTCAAATGTGTTTTTGAGTTTTGTTGTTAGACTTTTTATGAATGCTGCTACACTCTTTAATATTGTTACTGCTAATGCTAAAACCAAGCCAATTAGAGCACCCACCAGTCTCCCTAATTTACGACCTGCCCATTCTGTTCCTGTCCTTAGTTTTTCCA